>NW_018128096.1:259348-261388 GCF_001952655.1 Monopterus albus
GGCCCTACCACTTCGTGGCTGAGTTGCTGTCATTCCCAATCGCTTCCACTTTGTTATAATACCACTAACAGCTGACTGTGGAATATTTAGTAGCGGGAAATTTCACGACTGGGCTTATTGCACTGGTGGCATCCTATCACGGTACCATGCTGGAGTTCACTGAGCTCCTGAGAGCGACCCATTCTTTCACAAATGTTTGTAGAAGTGGTCTGCATGCCTAGGTGTTGATTACGTATATGCACCTGTAACCATGGAAGTGGTTGGAACACCTGAATTCAGTGATTTGAATGGGTGAGTGAATACTTTTGGCAATATAGTGTATGTCAAAATGTCATTGCACTATATGGGTAGAACAAGTTTTAATGGGGGCCCAGCAGCTCATTTTTTCTCCAGTTAATTTCATTATAATTCAAAAACTAGGTTTTGGCTGTTTGGTGAAGCATTTTTCAGATGATGTTCATTTATTTGTCATTTTATAGTGTAATTAAATAATAAAAAAGAATTAAGAAAAATAATCAAATAAAATTAAGCCAACTCTCTTGTAACTATGTAATACATTGTGTCTGGCCATCATACTATTATCAGTTACTGTGCCTGAAGGAAAATTTATCATGTGCTTGCTTTGCTGCACAACAGCGTGTGTGTGTGTGTGTGTGTGTGTGTGTGTGTGTGTGTTCTATGTTCTTGGTCAGGTACCTCAATGGCCTTTGAAAACAAGCAAAATATGGCAGAAATCAGTCTCATCTGTGAGGAGAATCTGCTTGATACCATCTTCCATGCTTGTGACACCCAACGTCGAGGTACACACACAGAATTATTCAGTCATTAATGCTTGGTTCATACGTTAGAGTCCTGCAGCAAGCTGAATACAGCAGCCCATTGATGAATTTTAACTTCATATTATGACAGGGTTTTTTCTGTGCAGAAGGCAGAAGTGATTTGTAACCTGATTTCCACAGGTTCCAAAATTCACAGTCAGTGTTAGCTGTGTCTTCCTCTTGTCCCTGCTGGGGCACAAGGTTCTTCAAGTTTTTTCATCTGCTATGCAGATGCTATGTGTTCTCCCAACATTTTTAGTACTTTTCTATAGTGAATGATCTTATACAGCAGTGCTTTGGGATATGGGACAAGATGTTAGCAGGAAGTTGTCATTTTATCTTTTGGCTGATTTTCAGGATTTCTTTTCACCATTTTTGAAGAACAAGATGATTTTTGTTTTTTTTCCCCCTCACCTCTGGCTTTGGTCACAATGTAGGTTGCAGTCTCTTTTGTTATTTGTGCTATTCATATAACTAGGTGGAGACTGAAGAGTGAAGTCAACATTGAAAAACCAAGAAAGTCAACTGTGATTCTTACTGTCACTATGGTTACTGCTTTTGCTGCCAACACCTATAACCCACATCTGAAGTAATGTCTCAAAATTGTCTTGGGGTGTTAGTGTTGAAATGAAAACTTTTTTTTTTTCAAAAGTAGAAGTAGAAAAGAAGACTGGGTTGAACATCACAGTTCATGTGTGTAAGGGGTAAAAGTATCTAGACATGATTTCTTTTGAAATGTCCCCATGATTCTCACCTTCCAGGTAAAGTGTACGTGTCTCACATTGTGGACTATCTGCGACATACCACAAGTCGCAGTTCAGAAGACAGTGGATTGGAGGAGCTTTGCAACATGCTTGATCCAGAACGCAAAGATGTCTCAATTGATTTAGACACATACCATGCTGTCATGAGGGAATGGATTGATGACTGCCGCAACAATGGGTAATGAATATCAGATGTGGGTTTTACTCCAATATATAGATTTTATCTAGCAGTGCCATGGTTTTTAAGGTTGAGAGTCCAGTTTTTTAAAAATATTATGAAATTACATTTTTGAGAGAAAAATATTTTATTACGTGATTTCAAAATAAGACTATGACATTAAAGGTGGGTGTCATGGACATGAACAGCCTACGACATGGGCAGGTTTTTGTCAGCTAAAGTGGCCATAAGATAGATACTGAATCCAGGTTTTGTAGCCAGTGCCAGTGGGCAGGTCTAT
>NW_018128096.1:261404-263023 GCF_001952655.1 Monopterus albus
TACGCAGCCTGAATGTATTTGTACATCACATACAGGATGCCTTTCAGACTAAGCAGTCTGTTTTTAGGCACCAAATATTAAGCAGTTCAGTGGATCAGTGCTATATTTTAAACCTGTTTACCTTAGTCCAAAAGCAACAGCATAGACTGAACAGCTATTATATATCTTTTATTTATTGCTAGACTGTCAATTTCTAAAAAAGATGGTAAAAATAGCTGATCTTGCATATTTTCATGTTTTGTTTTTTTGTATCTCAGGAAAGAGACAGAGGATGATGTCACTCATGACTCTGTCAAACTCAGAGACAGCCTGTCTGGTGAGTGTGCATGTAAGCACTCCAATGTTTGCTTTGCATTTCATTGTACTGAACACAACAATTTTCACAACACCTATTGCGTTAGTCATATATTTTGTGTGTTTTTCAGCCAAGAGGTCCATGCAGCTCAATATGACCTCAGGAAGCTTGGAAGCCTTTGGCGGGGAGGTATCCAGAGCAGAATTGTAAGTGCTTTGTGTGAATTAGTGATTGTGTTCATGTTTTGTAAATGCATCTTGGTTTTATATATGTGAGACCACCCACACATGCCCTTGATCTATAAAGATACGCGTGTTTGTATCTTTGCCCTCTCAGTGAGACATCAGAGCTGGTGTATTGTGTTGCTGACCTCCAGATGAGCAACCAAAAGCTCCAAGAGGAGGTGAAGAAGTTCAAGCAGGTGGTGGAGGCTATGGAGGACAGCAACCAGAAATTGGCAGAGGAAAATGAGCAGTTACGCAACCAGGCCAGGGTGTAAGATGTACTTTCATACACTCACACACTGCACACATTTACTTTAGTACAAGATGGTTTGTTTACTTCTGTTTGTGCTCTTGCGCAGTAACCAGCAGCTGGCCCAGAAGGAGAAGATGCTAAAGGAGGAAGTGGAGGAGATGAAAGCTACTCTGAGCTGCACAGAGGAAGGCAGAGCTTACGCATCTGCACACAGCAAACATGTGGTCAGTCAAGATCAGGCAGCACATAGAGGATCTATAAAAACTCATTCTGCTTGAGAGCTGGGGATGGCATGGCTGTTATGTTGTTACAAGGGCTTCATTCCCACTTTGAAGAGCAGACAGATGCACCTGTAATGTACTGTATTGCAGACCACAAGTTAAAGCAACAGTTTTAGACCGCATTTGGATTAAAATAAAAAAATGCTTCACTTTGCTTGCAGCTTAGCCTTGTTGAGCTCTGCCACTTTCACTTGCATTGCTTTTTGTGACTGAAAAATAGAACAATGGCTTATTTTTTCTTTTGTGTTGCATTGTAAAGACAATTACCCCCCTCCTAAAACAAAATATTGTGCATTTAAAATTTATGAGAAGTATGGTGAACATTTTTTGACTTCTGGTTTGCAAGTCACTGTGATTAAGCAATATATTTGCACATAGTTTGTAACATACAGACCAAATGTATAAAGGTAAATGGTTGTATATGTAGCATAGGAGTCATCTTTCAAAAATATCTGGCACCTTTAGAAAAATTGTGCAACTCAAGCTGTCAGAACACAGTGTTTCCATAGTTTCTATTGATTTGTATTATTGCTACAACAATTTATTTGTTTATTTATTTATTTATT
>NW_018128096.1:264785-269634 GCF_001952655.1 Monopterus albus
TGTGTGTGTGTGTGTGTGTGTATATTAATATCTCCTGTAGGCTTCCCCTGGAGTTGACCGTTTGTCCACTACTATGAGCTTTGCCACTCTGCTGGATGAGACACTGGACAGGGAGGTGTTGCTGATGCTGCAGGGTCCCAGCCCTGAACGCATGGCTCTGGAGTTCAGATGCCTCCTAAACAAACTGGTAACTAAGTGTAATTGAGCATGCGTGCACCCATCACTTGCTCTCAGACTTTAGACTGGTGACCAGTAATTATTATCTGTAATACAATCTCATTGCTTTCTTGTATAAAGTTTTTAATATTATGCTTGAGTTGTGAATAAGTCTTGCAGACATGAATGTCATTCTGTTCCAGTCAAAACAAAACCAGCATGGTATTAACTGTAGCATCTTTAAAAAAGCTTTTCATTACTAAGGCTAACATTTTGAAAGGTTCAGCTTGAATTGTCTGTTGGATCTGCAAGACAGTTAAATGTGCCGTCTTCTTTGCTATAGCTTCATCCACAGCATGTGCATGTTAAGACAACATAAGTTTGAACCACAACATGGTTACTGTTGAGAAATAACAACCAAATTTTGTCTCACACTGGAAATTAACTTGGACTTATATTAATTAACTTGTTAATTTATTAAATCCACAGATATAATTGCTTTTAACTACATGTTTGCATGTACATCATTGCTTTCTTGCATATTTTAACTTCCTAAGTGTGGTCATGGTTTCTGTTTTTGTTGGGCAAAAGCAGAACTAGAAAGAAAGATATTTAATTTTCTGCCAGAGATGATTAGGCCCTAATCTTTCCCCTAGTGGATTTACTTTTTAATCCTCCAGATAAACACAAAGTACACAAGCAAGTACTGTATGTGAACAGTGATGACGGTGTCCCATGTACATGTTGCAAATAAATGATTATATCTGCAGCCTAATGAAACATATACTGTTGTGTTGGAGTAACTGCAGAGGTTCATAAAGACTTGCATCAACTTCAAGTTTCAATTACTTGGCCAGGTTTAGATTACTGGTACTACTGATTACCATTTGGAATAGTATCATGAAGTTTATGAATGCAATACATGTACAGTAAATGTCTTGCCTGTCAATTGTGTGTATTTTACAAAACTTGATTTTCATTTTTAGAGTAATTGTAATTGTCTTACACAGTACATGTCATCTTTATGTCTGTTAGAAAAGTGATTTCGGCGAAGAAACTGCCTTTGTATTGTCTACAGTTAAAGACTACCATGCACAGCCAGGGGGCAACATGGACACCAGTCTTCAGGTTAGACACACTGAAATGCATTCATACACTTTAAATGTCATCTTCAGTGTCAGCCCAACTACAACACTAATTGTAAGATTTTAAAAGTTGCCTTTTGGCAGTCCCTTTTTTCCCATACAGGTCGATTTAAGGCTGAAAAGAACTGGTTTTTTTTTTTTTTTGTTTTTTTTTTACTTTTTTGGTATGAATCATCAAATTATATAATGTGATTTCTTTCTCTTCCTCCACCTGTTTCACTAACCTATCACTGCCTATATGCACTTTTTCTCCTTCCCACCCACTATCTCTCTAGAAATTTCTCTTATATAACTCTCCACTGGGCCCCATCCAAGCAGTGCTGTTTAGTCAGTGTGTTGTTCTGTCAACACAGTACACTCCCCTCTGATACAGAAATCATTAGTAGAGCAGTCGTTTGTTGGTCCTTCAGTGTGCTGGCTTAACATGGCAAGATTTTCTGTAGAATTTTTTGGAGGTGTAAAAGACACCCAGTTATTTAGGCTGTGTGACAGCCTGCAGCTTTTCACCCAAGCGAGAGGCTGACCCCTTGGGCTTATATTCCCACAGACGGTGCAGGACAAGCTGGAGACAAGAAGGGCAGAGTGGGCCCTCATCCTGGACCAGCTGGCCCAGTACACTGATTCTCTGGAGAAGGAATTGATCAAAATAGCCAGCAACATGAGACGGTCCCGCACAGAGATCCTTCACCTTTCAGTCAAGTGAGTAGATCTTTTGTTCTTTGCCCTGGCTGTGCATGTGTGGCTGTGTATATGAAAAGAAATGGGCAGTCAGATGTGTGAGCTGCTGAATTATCAAGTGAGTCATGTTTGAGAATTTACTATGGGATCAAAGAAAAATTTAAGTGAAATGCCAGAGGTAGATGGGAGAGAGTAGATTTGCAACAAATCTTGTGCTGACTAAAGACAGCTTGCCTGTAAGGTAGAAAATGATGTCTTTGAGGCACAGTGGCTGATAGCAGTGATCTCATTGGTTGAATTTAACATTGTAGGCAGAGCTAAAGAACTCACTGATCAGGCAATACTGATGGCACAGAAGAATGCATTAAATGAGTTGGAAGCTCATTAAATATAGAAGTGTTGTTACAAACTGAAAAAAAATTAAGTCTGCATAGTGAGCTATAAAGGTTAGCTGGTTAGACGTTCAACTCCACACAAGCCTATAGATGTAAGCTTGTTAGCGTGCCTGCAGAGCTTAATTAGTACATTATTCTGAATCAGCTAAAAGAGTATTTTATGCAACCAATGAAGTTATTTTTGCATATCAGCAAACACCATATTTATTAAACTTAACCTACATAAATAACACCACAGGCAACTTAATTGTCAGACTTTTGCAAGTGTCTCTGAGTTGGGTATTCCTGTTCTCTAGTGCTCTAGCTCAATTGGCCAGTTGATTCTACTGAATGTGGGAGAGACCTGTCAGTCACTATGACCTCCAAGGGTCTGCCTCACTATGTTTGGGCCATTTCTGGACTTCAGTCTGACTGTGTGTGGATGGGTTTTCTTTGTGCTGTGTGTATATCTGTGTATGTGGTTTCATGGAGACGGCTATCCTTCAGATATATAAGAGAGCTAGTGTGGTACAGTACCGGACTAGAGAAGGGAGTACTGCGCCAGCTGTCCAGGTGGGATTTGCTGGTGCTCAGTTGCAAGGGTGAACTCAAGCACTTTAAGATTGTTTGCGGAAAAAAATACTGCACAGGCTTCATTGTAGGTATAGTTCTGCCTCCTGCTCTGGAGTGTCGTGAGATAATACAGGCTGTTCTGAGTAAGACTAGAAACTGAAGTGAAGGAACTGTTACTGGGCCACTCAGAGAACTGGCGCTGGTCACCCTGGGCAACAGAATGGGACACTACATGGGCCTATGGATTGGGTACAGTATGTTCACTATACAACCTTGTTGAATATCTGAGCATGTGTTTTGTTTTTAAACTCTGTGGGCACTTAAGAATGCTTTAACAGTTGCACGTTTGATTCACGCTTTCCTGAAAAAAATTAGCCTTTTTAATTAACAGGATTTTGTATCGTTGTAGGGTGCAGGAACAGGAGAACCAGAATCGGCAGTTGTGTGAGGAGCTGGACCAGCTAAAGACACCTCAGCACAGCAGAGAGGCTTCATGCCAGACACCTGCGCCAGAGGAAGAGGTCAGAGGAAGGCTGGCTTAAATCAGTAAACCCATAATTATTAAACAGCAGCTACTGCTTGCTTCCATCATTCTCACATGCAGTTTTTAATGTGAATCTGTTGTCTATATATATTGGTTTTAGAATACTCGGTGAAATGTAGACCTTCTGGGGTGTCACCTCAACAGGGGTCACCTACAATATATTAAATGTTCACTGGCATGAAAGTCAAATAGAGTTAGGAAATGTATTTGTGTTTATTAACATCCAGTGACCACAATAGAAGAATATTGGATGGTTTGCTGTAAAAGCAGTGACACAGCTCATTCTGTATTCAGCCAGATGGAGTAGCTGATAGAAGAGAGCTGGGTATGAACTGGAGGACATGTGCACCCTCACCCCCCACAGAATTAGATGCAACCTACACACTATTCTTGGCATAAAATGTACTGACACATGCTTGAACATTTTCATTACAGCAACACTAATTTTACTGCAAAATATAATGAGCTTGGTTCTGAAAGAGGTAGATTTGCACACAGTAACCAGTAACAACATTCTCACTTTAAAATGATTTAGTCAGTATAGATCTGAAATAGGGAAAATTATTATTGTACTAAATTTCTTTTAGTAATGAACAAACAGATGCCATTTAATCCAAAAAAGGTTTTATTAGCATTTAGTGTTTCCAAAATTTTATTTTACAGAATCTATTCTATTTTGTTTTTGCCTTATTATATGAGGACAAAATGTGGTGGTTATTTCTGCACAGTATTCATTTTTCTTTACAAACACCCATGGTAATTGTCACTGCACAAGCCTACAGTACTATTGTACATACTGGATTTTGCCACAGTGGGATTGTGGGATTTTAACTTTGTCAGTTTTTTTCCTTTATTTAACCTATGTGTTCATTTTGTTGGAATTTTTTTTTTAAAGCCTGGAGATGACTTGGACTGGGATGAGGAGTTGGCCGTCCAAGACTTCCTAAAGGACAAGCTAGCAGAGAAGATTTGTTGGGTGCAGGACAGGCAAACAGAGAGCAAGCCTGAGGAGACAGCAAATAGATTGATAGACACAGGTGAAGAGGATGACGGGGAGGAGAACTGGACAGTGGCGGACACAGCAGGAGAGGGACAGGTCAGGGACACGTCGACTCCTCTGTCTCCTCTCTTTGGGCAGGCTGAGCCTGGGCAGGAGCGTACAGTGGAAGAGGGTCACGGTGAGTGGGGACACCCAGAGGGACATAATAACCCTCAGTCAAAATCTATAGTACTTTTTCTCCATTGGTGTCTAACTTGGTGACAATGATAAAAAGATCATCATGTACAGTGGGTACGGAAAGAATTCAGGCCCCCTTAAATTTTTCACTCTTTGTTATATTGCAGCCATATGCTAAAATCATTTTAGTTCATTTTTTTCC
>NW_018128096.1:271068-272021 GCF_001952655.1 Monopterus albus
AATTTTGTGTTTTTCTGTCAATATGGGGTGCTGTGTGTACATTGAGGAAAAAAATGAACTTAAATGATTTTAGCATATGGCTGCAATATAACAGAGTGAAAAATTTAAGGGGGCCTGAATACTTTCCATACCCACTGTATGTGCGAGTGTGCTTGCGTGCGTGTGTGTGTGTGTGTGTGTGTGTGTGTGTGTATATATATATATATATAATATGTATATGTATGTATGTATGTAAGAGGGGGGGGTCTATAGTAGTATAGATCATTTAATATAGATTAATTCATGGAGAACCACTGGAAATAAATAATGGTATGTTTCAGGGTAGCTGTTCACCTTGAATTAGCTTTCAACTTTAAATTTTCTGAATTAATGTATCTCAGGAAAATCTAGTCACAGGGGTTGCAAGCCAGTGACCGCAAGCATCTGCCATTTAAACATGCGAATCATCAGTGTGAATTCCATACTGGATCGGTTGAGGCCTGGGTTAACAATGACCGCCACCAGTGCTGTTGACCTACAGGGTGCTGGTGGAAATTGGACTACTGTTGGTCAAAGAAGGAGAGGAGGTAGAAGGATCCATAGACTGAGAGAGAAGAGGAAAGGCAGGAGTATAGGTCTGAGAATAGGGACTCTTAATGTTGGCACAATGACAGGGAAAGGTAGAGAGCTGGCGGACATGATGGAGAGAAGGAAGGTAGATATACTGTGTGTGCAGGAGACCAGGTGGAAGGGTAGCAAAGCGCATAGTATTGGAGGGGGATACAAACTGTTTTATTATGGTATGGAGAGGAAGAGAAATGGGGTAGAAGTGATCCTGAAGGAGGAGCTCGTGAGGAATGTTTTAGAGGTGAAAAGAGTGTCAGACAGGGTGATCAGTTTGAAGTTGGAAATTGAAGGGGTAATGTTGAATGTAGTCAGTGGTTATGCTCCACAAGTAGGGTGTGAGTTAGAAG
>NW_018128096.1:274492-303807 GCF_001952655.1 Monopterus albus
GATGTTGGAGATGGAGCTGCCAGGCAAGAGGTCAAGAGGAAGGCCAAAGAGGAGATATATGGATGTGCTAAAAAAGGACATGAAGTTAATTGGTGTGAGAGTAGAGGATGCCGAGGATAGAGTTAGGTGGAAACAGATGATTCGTTGTGGCGACCCCTAATGGGAACAGCTGAAAGAAGAAGACTGTATCTCAGGAAAAGCTCATAACTTTGGGAGTCTTCCTTAAGTCTTTAATATCCAGTATACAGCAGAATGAGCCCAGAGCTAAGTGGAATCTCTTAAAGCTAAGCCAAACAGGGCTAAATATAGTTGTTGTTTTTTTTTAATTTTCTAGCCCCATCGTGACCCTTGTTTTTACCCTGTTCCTAGCTCTGGGTAAACAGTAAAAATAAGCCTTGAATTTACCTTATGCAACAACAGTGTAGGCTGATGCATCCTGTACCTCTCAAGTAAATAATAAAACCATTGAATGTAAATACATAAACACACTTCCCACACGTTAGAACCAACAATTTTAACTGCACCTTTTTTGTGCTGAGGGACTTTTGCTAGCTATTTTCAAAGTAATTTTTTTGTGACTATATATACTTTATATATTTTCTGTAGCCTTTGTGGGTTCTCTCTGGGTACTCTGGCTTCCTCCCACAGTCCAAAGACATGCAGCTTAGGTTGGTCCGTGACTCTAAATTGCCCGTAGGAGTGAATGTGGGTGTGTGTGATTGTCTATCTCTAAGTGTTAGGCCTGTGATAAACTGGCAACCTGTTCAGATGTACCCCACTACTTGCCCAGTGTCACATAGGATTGGCTCCAGCCCCCTACCCTGCAACCCTCTTCAGGCTAAGCAGTATAGATTATGGATGGATGGATGGATATTATCTATAGTACATCTACTTGAGCACATGTGTGGCTGTTGCAGTAGATGTAACAGTTAAACAACCATTTTAGATTAAGTATGCATTTGTTATTGCTTAAATAACTACTGATGCTTTTAAATAAGACTACTTATAAAAGGGACAAGAGAAAATGTACATTGGCTACATTAAACAGCACTGTTTGCAGTTGTTGGATTGTGAAGTCAAAAAACAGTTTTTAGTAAAAACCAACTATTTAAACATTGTTGTGACATCGCACACATGTCCAGCTGGTGCATCAGGCTGCACATTTCACTGTCTGACATAGTTTTTGACAGGATAAACTCAACTTGTGAATAAGGCCTTACTGACTTCATCACTGTCTGAGTTGTGTATATGAATGAGACGGAGAGTGGATTATTCTCCTGTAATCCATGAGGATCACATGGTCACTGAGCCACCTTTTGAAGCACCAGTACAGTACACAAAGTCACTCACTGTTAAGCATACACACAATCTGAGGGCCTTGGTAATAGAGCCCTTCCTTCTATAGCTGTTGTGGCCCTGGGCTTCAAAAGGTTGTGGTTGTGGAAACTGTATATGAACTTTTCTCTTTCTTGAGGTCCTTCTATGGCCAGGAATAAGACCAGTTTGAGGCTATGAAGTGAGCTCAGTTATCCCCTTTTCATCTGCCTGCATAAGTGCCTGACGGGCAGAGACAAAAAATTGAGTGAGAATGTGGTTCTTAATTCCATTTTAGCCATGCATGGTATTTTAACCCCTCTGCCCCTCCCTCAGCCCAATGCCTTGCATAATAGACAGTCCAGCCTTGTAGGGTAAAAGGTGGGGTTGCTTTTTTGGACACAGTTAACCTTTGTAGATCAATTAGACAAGGGTTTAGGTTTTAACAGCTTCTTTATTTTGCTTCTTTCTCTTTCCTACTTTCATTTTCCCCTGATTTATATTTTCTTACTCTCTTCTTCCTCTCTGTCTGCCACACAGACTATGCAGCCCACACTGAGTCAAAGCCACAGGTGAACTGTCAACCTTTGCAGGTAAATTAAATTGTGAAATTATCTTGTCATGTATTTAGATGTATGTGTAGTATAGCATGGTCACCAGGTTTGGAATTTGGCCTGAATGTCACCTTGGAGTACTGTCCTTTCTGTATTTTCCATAATATTTTACTACATAGTTTCTGATAATGGCACAAATGATGACTTCAAGTAGTTCAGTGATGAATTATTGAAATCTTGGAATTTGCATGTCATTAATATAACATTCTGCATTTCTTAAAACATTGACTAGTATACTTCAGAAAACCTTATTTCTTTTAATTACAAATTGTTGCATTTTAGAATAAATTCAGAGTTCATCTTTAACATTGTGAGCTTCCTTCCCAGATAGATGTAGCTAATACAAGTTGTATAACTGTGTAACTTTACATCAGGCTCAAGAGGAGTAGTTATTTCCTTGAAACAAGTTTTTAAAAATACAACCCAACTGACTTTTAAGCATCTTTCAGTCTCTAGCAACCACACACCCAAATGAATGTGTGATGGCTCACATGTGCTTGTACCTTAGTGCAGTGACTTCAGAAATACTGTATGTAATGAGGATTACTGAGCTTTTCTTGCAGTTGTTAATATACAGTATCTGTAGTTTGTCTTTTTCTGTTTTAATATAATTTTAATGTCAAATGTAGTGCATGTCATTACACACACAATACTGCCTTTCTCTCACTCTCTTCCTTGAGTCTCTACACTCTGTTTTTCTTCTTCTGTAATTTGCCTACCAAATAGCTCTTCACATATTCACAACCTCTGCTCCCAGGCAGCAGTCTGCAACAGTCTTCCTTAAATAGAATTACAGTGATGAAACTTTAAGACAGGGGTTGGCAAGTCCAGTCCTCGAGAGCTAATGCCCTGCTTGTTTTCCAACTATCCCTGCCCTACCCACTGCTTATTACTGGGACCAGGTGTGTTCAGTCAAGTCAGAAGTTGGAAGATACTATCTTAGATGAAGGTGGAGTGAGGAAAGACAAAAGTGAATTGGTATCATCCAGCTAATGATTGACTCAGCATGCCTGGTTCAGGTAATCAGCAGCGGGTAAGGCAGGGGTAGTCAGAAAACACGCAGGGCAGTGACACTCGAGGACTGAACTTAATTTCATGTCAGCAAGGTATCTAAAACAAATTTTGCTAAATACTAATTATGCATTCAGTATGAAAGTGATGGTTTGCTTATGAATTTGTATAAGGATGACAGTAATTCCAACAGCATATTACTGATGGGGCAGATGCTTTGTGTTGTCAGTCAGCTGTAAAATTTTGTTGGTTGTTTTATGTACTGCCATCTCATCTGACCAAGATTTCTTTTGACTGATTTTGGGCCTGCAGTTTGATACATGGCTACTGCATTTGCTTATCTGATCTTTTTACCCCTTTCCTTTTTTGAATATTTGTCTTATGTCTGTATGTGTCTTTTTCAGGAAGAGGCAGCAGTGCCTTTGAGCGCCCACTCACAGGCTGTTAGCATAAGATGCCCAGAACCAGAGAAAAACAGTAAGATCTCCCCCTTCTGACTCACTTGGTATGCTGTTTGTTTAGAGAGAAGACTTGGGTCAAACTCTACAAAATATCATATGAATATCATTTTTTTTTTAATTTCTGGTAAACCAGAACTCCATAACTGCTTTGTAAAAGTATGTACTTGGTAAGGCAAAAATGCATTACATAATAGTGTTTATAGTAGTCAGCTATGACACTTGTAGGATCACATGCTGTCATATGAATTTTATTAACTGGGTAAGTCAGTTAAAAGCCGTCCCTGGTAGGCTAGTGGTTAAGGCGCAGCGCTCTCGCCGCTGCAGCCCAGATTCGAATCAGGGTTGCGTCAGGAAGGGCATCCGGCGTAAAACATGTGCCAAATGTCAACATGCGAGTCGTCAGTGTGACGATTTGCTGTGGCGACCCCTAAAATGGGAAAAGCCAAAAGTGACATGTGGGTAAGTCAGTTAATATACTTTTGAGTATGCTAATTACAGCTTATTTAATTTCAATATAGGCTGCATGGAGAAAAAATGTTAAACATTTGTTTTTTGGCTACATAAAATATTAAAGCTAATGTTTTCCATTTGCACACAGCTCACACTGAGCTAATGTTTTACACAGGTAGTTTATTGATCCTGAGGGAAATTTCAGTTTTCTGCTGTTGAAAAAATGCATTCTGGGAAATGTACACCAGCTAATACCACAATATTCTGTAATCCTGGATACACCAAACATCACATACAGTATTTATGATACTTGGCAGTGAAAAACTATTTACTGGTTACTTTTTCTCATTTCACCAGATGCAGAGACATGTGAAACTACATCATCTCACTGCAGTGGTCCAACCCAAAATATGAGCACCTCACCTGAACAGTACCAAACTATTGCACCTAACAACCTTCTGATGACAGCAGAGAGAGTTTCTCCTGACAGCACTTCACATGGACCAGATGAGGCTATTTTCCAGAGTGAGAGGTACATGGAAAAAATATATATTGTTTTTGATAGACTGGGAATCTTATGAAAATTTCAGCTAATAACATATTGCTGAGTAAATGTACATGTCCACTATGCATTGGGTGTTCCAAAACACAAAAAAGTCAGGTATTCTCAAAAATGTTTTGCATAGTGTCTGTTTTACAGTCCTGCTAACTTCTGTAAAGATATTTGTTTTTAGCATATTGCAAAGTTTGTTGCAGTCACTTCATTAGAATTTAAAAATATATGCAGCTATAGAGCTGTGAAACAAAAATGTTCTCTATTTATGCTGTGAGAGTGAGAGACAACTATACACAGGGTAGTGGCTTTTTTCATGGGTGACACAGCAGATTATAGAGTAGGTCTTTCTCAATATGCCCTCTGATACTTTTTTGTTTCCTGACACATCTGACACAATTTGTCTGCCTGACAAAATAGGGTTT
Source organism: Monopterus albus (assembly GCF_001952655.1). Lineage (NCBI taxonomy): Eukaryota > Metazoa > Chordata > Actinopteri > Synbranchiformes > Synbranchidae > Monopterus > Monopterus albus. The sequence continues at coordinate 279,321 of NW_018128096.1, forward strand.
TCCAAAACAAAGAATGCAGTATGAGAAGACCAGGGTGTTTACTCATCACTGACAGTGAATCACTTATTTTTTTATAATGTTGAGAATTATTACATATTAAAAGTACTGAGATAAATGATGTAAAGAAGATAAGAAATGAACATGCATAATCACAAACTGTTGCTCGGGTTTCTCTTTTTGCATCCTTGGTAAGTCCAAGTCTAAATAAACAGGAACAGTTTCCACAGACACACCTATTGAGTCTAAAGTTTTGGTTGACAAATCCCACCTGAGAGATCCAAAACAGAAACTTCATACTCGGTCAACAGATCCTTACATCCTGACTCATTTTCATAGCTCTGAATGTCCCTGGTGAGATTTGAGGTTGATAAGTCTCAATCAGTAGTCACAGTTGAAGTCACCATTTTACTTTTTGTCATTTCCACATTTGCTAAACAAATGGGTGTTTTCCTCACTGTGGGAGGAGTGTGTAGGCTAATGAGTAGCTCTGCAGTCATATTTTGCATAGGTACAGTCAACCTACAGAGAGAGAAATGCTGTTCCTCATCTGTTTCTCTCTGTTTCATATTCTAACAGTTTTGGGTTACTGCACAGTTAAAGTATGTAAATTTAATCAAGAATCCAAAGAAAAACAAAGTGCCTAATAGTTTACCTCTGACCTTTCACCTGTGGTCAGCACCCTGCTGACCAGCGAGGACTACAGGGGAGCAGAACAGAAAGAAGTCCAGGTGGAAACGAGCCCAGCAGATATGAGCCGTGCTAAGGTTGGTACAGAGGGGAAGTGTTTTAATGCAAAAAGGAATATAGCTTCCTCTATTCTCTTCAGCACCAGCTGCTTACCATGTCTACTTCCTCTTTCTTGACCTCATCTTTCTGCTTGTCAGTCCCAGTTTATATATATATTTTAGCTGAGTGAGAGTAGGTGTGTTTTGAAGTGGGGAGGGTGGGCGGCTCAGTGGGGATGGCATGGGCTAGCTTTCCTTCAGAAAGCTTCAGAGGGAGTCCACACCCTGGACAAGGAGAAGAGGAGAGAGCAGGGATGTAAAATTTAAGGGAAAGATCAGGGAGTCTGGTGGCCATCATCCTACAGACTGCTCCAGAACATCCAAAGGAGGCAAGTACAATGTATTTAATATTGCAAACTACAATAAAGTGTTGGTGTTAAATTGCTTTCTCTGTCAAATAATATAACCTTACTTCAAGTTCAAGATATCTTACAGTTCAACAAACAGCTTCCTGAAGGATAAAAATATTACATATAGTTGTTTTTATCAAGTGGTTTACTTTCTGAAAATAATTAATTGAATTTTAGTTTGAAAAATACACATTCCAATTTTGAGATGAGTCATTTACTTTAATTCATATTTAGTTTCCTCCCTCCTCCAGTTTGCATGGTGTAGTGTCCTTGAGCAAGACACTGAACCCCGGGTTGCTCCTGGTGACATCGCCAGTGTATGAGTGCACTGCCAATGTCAGGCTGACCAGTCGGTTATCTAGTGTGTCACAAGTAATGGATTAACCAGACCCTGCACCCGGGGGAAAAACACTAACATGATAAGAGAGAGCCTGTTGATATAAAATCTGAAGAATTTATCTAAATGATGACAGTGATGTTCCAAAGGCTTGGACACACAGTAAACTGGTTTGATGCATGGTCTAAACAGCAAGGTTGTTTCATAATGCTTATACCCAGCCTTAAATGTGGGCCAGTGGTATGTTCATGTTGGAACCAAGAGAGGTACTTGTTGGCTTACTTGTGTTGTGAAGCTCTTGTCTTTGTGTGCTACTGAGAGATGGGATGGGCTTGTTTTCAGTCTTCTACCTGCAAGTGTGTGCAGGATTCCGACAGAGAAAGTCTAAATGAAGTCAAAGACGGGCTCTGATGCTGGTTTCCATATGTAAACAAAATCCAGTTTGTGCACTAAGAACCCTGGTCAAAAAACGGTTTTCACCCAGATTAAAGTGTTTTAGATGATTCAACAGCAACTTCTGTTTTTAATCTGGTTACCGTGTGTTGTTTCTTATTAACATAATAATTTGGATATATTCAAATTGTTATTTTACTTGTAAATTTTATCCATATTTATGTTGGGGTAAGTATTAGAGACTTACAGTAAGTCAATGTTATTACAACATTGTCTCAAAATTCATTTAATTTATTTTTTGTTTTTAAGTTATTCAAAATCAGATGGTATAAATTTATTTGTCCTGGTGGAGAGAAGTGGTGAATTAAAACCCCATCATCAAGGTTTGTTCTAAATATCAGGCCGTGATGAATTTATTGAACATTTGTCACAATAATTTGTACAAAGAAGGATGATAATGAAACATGACAAGTAATGCCTAACATTATTATCTTCAGTTCCAGTCAAACATTTTGTATCTGTGACATACAAATGACATTACTAAGATGTTGTCCTTGAACATGAATGTGCAGGGGGAAAAATTCCAGGTGTCACAGCTCAGCAAAGAAAAAAGCTTGACATGGAAATTCCCCACACTTAGGAGGACTGGATGTTTTTAACTTCTGGCTCCTTATGAAGAATATTCAGTCAGATTGATGATGTGTTGGATACTAATCTGATACCCATTAAAGATGCTTGCAGATTAATGATTTTAAAGGTAACTAGCAGCCATCTTAATTTTGCTTCACTGTTGGTTTGGATGCAAGATGGCCCTGAAGTCTGCTTACATGTTGGATCTGTGAAATACCAAGTGTAGGAACCAGTTCTTGCTACAATGCTAACTCTGAGAGACAAGGCAGTCCAAGTAACTTCAAAACAGTGCTGATTTATTTAAAGGATCACAGGTAAAATTAACATTACACGCTCAGATATCTTGCACCTCCAAACTGCACGCAGGCAGATGTAAGATGAAAGACCCCGAACCCCAACAGGCCTATACATTATATCCCCTCGGTTGGGCTAGCCCCATACTACACAGAAACGTCAACCGAGACGTCTCTCTCACCATCTTTGCAGCTGGCTCTAGCAATAGTCAAAACATCAAGCAAATCAATGTGTGAATGTGTATGTCTGTTGGTTAAGTGGTGTGTAGCTAAAAACATTCTCACAACCTCTAGTACATGTCGTGACTCGAACATAGGAACATTATGGCTAAGGCTACAGTTATACACATCGTAATAATAATATTAAACACCCTGTCTGGTGACAGTCATCAACTCTTCTTTCTGGTGGCCTTGACCAGATGTACCCTGCAGCAACTCATATGCAGGCCTAAGCATTTAACAGTCTAACTAGACATCCTATCTCCACTAAACATTTCTAATACAGAAAGTATCTATCCAATATCTATCTGACTAAAAATATCTAACACAAGTCATTTCTTTCCTGTTTTTGAGCAGCACGAAAATTGATATTAGGTACAGTCATTACACAATATCCTATTTTAGTGATCTGAGTGCTCACCTTACACTGTTTTGTGTGCGTGTGTGCGCCTTTGTATTATTTACATCATGAGGACCAAAACCTGTTAACACACTCACACTTTGGGGACTTGGCCATCCTTGTGGGGACCAGAAGCTAGTCCCCACAAGGAACTTACTGAATTTTAGAGTGGCAACATGGTTTAGGGTTAGGATGAAGTTAGGTATGAGGTTAAGTGTTAGGGTCAGGGTTTGGTATTGGGCAAGTAATGGTTATGGTTAAGGTTAGGATAAGTCTACAGGAAATGAATGTATGTCAATGTAAAGTCCCCACAAGGAAATAAAAACACAGCGTGTGTGTTTTCACACGGCTGTGCACACAGTCCGCCTCCACTACTTAGCACTGTGCCAGTGTTAACATGTTCTCTGAGCACTCTTCTCAGCAACACACACTCATAGAGCTGCAGAGCTCTCCATGAAGCTCCATGTTACATAAAGAATCAGTCCACTCTTTCTCTTCTACACTGTACAGCTTAGATAGCATTTCACTGCCATGGGACAGGTACGCTACATGTGTATGAATGCATTTGTGCATGTGCCTTTTAATCATTGACCATTTCATGAAATGTGTGACTGAAAATGCGCTCCAAGGCCATCTGTCTTTTTCTCATCTGCTTCCCCCATCTTTGTTGTCCATCTCAGAGCCTGAGCCAGAACCAGTCAACAGACAAATCAACAGCAGAGGACTGGTGAGTGATTAACTGTCAATTATTATCACAGAAACCTTTTGAACTTGTACCGTTTTCACATCACTTCACATCCAGCTGCAGAAACTCCTTCAGACAGAACGGTTTTCTCTGCATGAAGTCTAAAAGCCAGCAGTTTTTTTTGTTTTTTTTTTACATCAATACAATAAGGTTTAGATTTTTTGCAAATACTATAGTATTGTGTAAAGGTCCAATGTGTGTTTTAGCATAAGACTGCTACCTGTGTTGGTGGAAGAGGAGGAGAGTGTTCAGGACAGTACAGCTGAGGCACCACCTGAAGCTGCCATCATGCCAGGTGGGAATAACAATTGTGATAAAGCGAGAATCTGCTATTTCAAAGCTGACAGTTTTACACTTTTTTATGTGTGTGTGTGTGTGTGTGTGTGTGTGTGTGTGTATAACTCTGACCACCCACACACCAACTCATCTTTCCAGGGACAGACCAGCTCAACAGCAGCAGAGCAACCACCTTCTCAAATAGCAGCTTGCCTCCATCAGGATCATCTTTCACACACAATAGCCAATCAAGGAGTGGCACGAGCAGCGTGACCTCTGACCCCACCCAGTTGGAGGATAGAGACAAAAAGGACCCCCTCCTCCTCGGCAAAAATAAGAGGGAACTGGTAAGACATGCTCACTCCCACTACATTTTCAACTGATTATTAGAAGTTATGTTAAAGGAAGCATATTATATGAAAGTTTTCTATTAAAATTTGTTTTAATTGAAGGTCTTGTAGTTAGATTTGATGAATCACCAGGATCATGGTGATGGTGCTAGTCTCACTGAGATTTTCTTTGTCAGTGATGCAATTGTGCTGTTGGTATCTTCATGACATTGCGACCTGAAGAGCAATGTTGTTTTTCCAGCTATATGAGAGGGAGTGGGAAAGGAAAATGCATTAGTTTCCTTGTAGCTTCACTAAGGATCAGATCATTCAGAATCAAGAACCAACTGCATTGCTGCTGCAAACTACTTAAAGAGTAGAGAGTAGGTAAAGTGAACCTTATGGATGTTGGGATGAATGTGAGGATATAGGGATCAGAGGTTAAAAGAGAGCAGGAGGGAGAGGAACAACAGAGAGAAGCGATAAAGTTTATCCGGACCCTGCAGGAGCTGTCGCACACCATGGTGGCCATCCAGGAGCATAAGGTTCAGGACCCAAGAGAGACCAACGTGACTGCTGATAAGGAATGTATGTGTGATTGTCATTGTACACTATTAGACACTAAACATTTACAGGTTTTCTTAATAATGAGTGTGTGTATATGTACAAATATGTAAAAATAAATGATTGATTTCAGCATTTTGTTCAGGTATTTGTCATGCCATATTCTGCTTATCATTTCTCTCTCAAGCTGAGATATCAATGGTCTCTGGCACCAGTGACACCTTTAAAGAAGACGGCAATAGGTAAGACAACTTAATGTTTAAATCCATAATTATCCATGTATGTAACAAGGCTAGTCACAGTAGTAATTGTTGTCTTCCTATCTGCAGTCTGTCACCTAGTGACAAGGAGATTGAGGTATGTATACAGTGATTTCTTGGAACTACAAATGTATAAGCATTTGGTGTTTAATCTGGTATTATGTGTCTTTGAAAGCAGATTTAAAATCCATAATTGAAAGTAGAGATATACATAACACTTAATTTAGATAGTGTTGTTAGTAACTGCACTACTTTTCAAAGTATAATGATCGAAAGTGAATGGATCTTTTTGTTAATGCCCACTGATCAGACTCTTGAAATCTGAAATTACTATTGGTGTGGAAGCTTCATCATTTATTTGTTGTAACTTTTCAATCAGTACAATAATGCTGGATTTGATCAGGGAATTTTAATCACTCAAGAAATGTTTGAAATGGTCATTCGGTCTGACAGAATACAGATATGTTGCCATATTTGTGCAGCAGTTAGCCCCAGTCCAGCATTTTCAAAAGTCTATTATTATTATTTTTATGTTTTCAGGCAGAGTTCCAGCGTCTGGCACTGGGCTTCAAGTGCGACATGTTCACCCTGGAGAAGAGACTCAGGCTGGAGGAGAGATCACGTGACCTGGCTGAAGAGAACATCCGCAGGGAGGTTTCCAGCTGCCAAGGCTTACTGCAGGTCAGTTTGTGTATTTAAAGTGTCCATCTTTGTGTAGACTAAGCACTTAGTCTTCCCTATCACTAGACAACGGAACTTCATTTTGCCAAGTGTAATTTTATTTACATTCTCAGTTGTAGGGGTGTTGACTTAGCCACTGAATATTTGTAAGTGATTTTTAAAGATCACAGCATGTTCAGCTTCTGGTCTGGCTTCATGTGGTGAGTTTTGCATGTTTGAACAAGTTTCACATTAGACTGCTGCTGATAGCAAACATAAGTTGGGTGGCTGTGATAGGGGACAACTGCCTTACAAAAATACACGTGAATTAAATCATTAGTGTAGCTGAATAAGTGTAAGATAGTAGGAGTGGATAGTAGTATGAGTGGAAATTCTTTCTAAAATAATTTGTCAGGTATTCATTCATTTTGTCTTGTCTTTATCATTTTCCCTCTACCTCACGTTTCCTCCCAGGCTCTGATTCCCCTGTGTGAGGATGATAACCAGTCCATGGAGATCATCCAGAGGCTCCAGAAGAACCTGGATATCCTTATCCAGTCAATGACCAGGGTATCCAGTCGCTCTGAGATGCTAGGAGCTATTCATCAGGTTTGCCAATAACAATTAACTTGAGTTTCTGCTCTCTGGTAAAGTATCAGCTGAAACCAGTTGTTATTCTTGGTTGTGGCAAGAACAACAAAAGAGCCAGTAAATGTGTTGCAATTAAGGTTATTTTGATTCTGATGTTTTACTGGAGTCTTGTGTATGTGAATGTCAGGAGAATCGTATTGGTAAAGCAGTGGAGGTGATGATCCAGCATGTAGAGAACCTGAAGAGGATGTACACCAAGGAGCATGCTGAGCTGCTAGAGCTGAGAGAGACACTCATGCAGAATGAGAGGTCGTTTGGATCACAAACTGAAAGAGGTTGGAGGTGTTGTAGACAGAGACAAATAGTGTTTGTCCAGGTGTAACGTATGTGTTTTTAAACTCGTACTACCATTGGCTGTTTTTTTTTTTTTGTTTTGTTTTGTGTGCTGATATTCAATACCTTAAATTTGGTGAAAGTTAGACTAGATAGATTAAATAACCAGCTAAATAAAATATTAACCCACAATGCTAATAAACTGTTTATATGTGATATGCATTGTACACACAAACCACATACATACAAAGTATCTAATGTATTCCTCTTTCCAGATGACTTCCGTGGTAAGAAGCAGTTATCATCACAGTACTGCAAGGTTGGCTGCAGATGATCTCATTTTCCATCACTCAAAAATTATACTAATAGGTGTTAATGAAGTGGGGTTTTTTTTTCTTCTTCTTCTTCTCCCCATGGATATCGTTGTTGCAGTCATCAGTCCGGCGGGTTAGCATAGCAGCAATCCCTCGCTCTGGTGGAAGCAGCATGCACTTTGAGATGGTGAGAATGACACCAACGTCACTTTAACTTCAAAATTGCATCACATAGCAGCCACAACAACACCATGCTGGGTGCATATGTAGCTTCATGTAGCCGAAGTTTGCTTTGCAGCCGGCTGACCAGCAGGGCACTGGAACCACATTATTGCTGTGCATATTCTGTCATCCATTTTTCAGCACATTATTGCTGGTTGCTCAGCAGCGTTCTTTCCCAGTTCTTACTTGTGCACCATCCAAATATAAACAACTTTTGGTGAATAAATGTCACATGTTTAAAATATACTTATTTAAAAACATTTGTCAAAAAGGGTCATAATAAGTGATCCTAAATATGTAAATTGTTACAGGTTTAAGTGCTCTTCTAACTTTACTGGAGTATTAGGTATTCAAACAAGTAGAGGTTTTATAAAGCACTGAGTGAGAAAATAGTTTATATATTTTTTATATTTTCAGTTATAGATTAATTTGTGCAAAAACACTTAACATGATCATGACTCATACCATTTGATTTCCTGTCACAGTCCAAAACACATGATGGCTCAGAGGCTGAAACAGAGAGGCTGACCAAGCGATCCCCATGGTAAGTTTTTGTATGTGTTAAATTTGCTGTTACATTATAATATTAAAGACTTAGTCTGTATGTGAAGAGGAGTTAAGTTGCAATAAAAGGAATGTTAAAATGCCTAAAACACACCAGCATTATTTCTGGTGTGTGGGAAACTGTGGTTGGATTTATTCAAGCCACAGAGGCACTTGCTACACTAAGACATGAGGGTTGTTCTTGTTCTGCACCTATGTGATAATGGTGGTTTTCAGGAGTGTGGCAGGGAAGAGCATGGCACGCCCCCCACTAAAACGCTTTATTAGCTCTGCAGCCTGGGTTGACACTGACGAGCCCTCTCTCATGATGAAGGGGTAAGAAATGTTGAGAAGGATACCATGCTGACTGTGTCACACTAATTCTGTCATAGTGGACACAGATGCATAAAGATGGCAACTTTGTGGTTTGACATCATTACCCAATGGGTGGAGAATTCTGGAAACTTGTAGGTTAATAGTCTATCCACTTTTGTCTTGGTAAAGCTTAAATTTCTCCTTTGCAGTGGATGTTATATGGAATTTTATTTTGGAATGGTCAAATAGAGCTTGACACTAATGTCAATGAGTGTATTCTTCTCTTCTTCATGAGTGTCACATGATTGACAGTAACAGTGTAATTTAATGAAGAATAATGAAGCACAGAAAACTAATTTTAGCTGAAAGAAATACCAAAACAACGGCAATTAAAATAAGCCCTGATAATCTCTTAATATGCTAAGTGGCTGTGTGGATGTTATCAGTAATGATGTGATGTGAAGTTAAGGGTGATTCTCACACATCTGGAACAAATTCAGAACAGCCTGATTATTGTTTGAGGCCCAGAAACAACTGTGATGACATCAAACCACATACTGTAGCAGGTATCTTTTATGCATCTGGTCCATCCTCGCATGAAGTTTTTATCAGAAACCTGCCCTTTGTGACATCTTCCAAATGTAGCACATTTTTTTCCTGTCTTTGTAAAATGTAAAGTATGAGATGGTATGGACTTCTTTTTTTTTTTAATGGCACCATATGCTTTCAGATGTTTGCATGAACAAAGTGGAATTTACCTTGTTTACCCAAACTGAAAGTCAGGTGCTACAAATCAGTCACTTTATTGTTCTCCAAATATCTGAAAGGTTGTGAAATTGCTTTGTGGTTCCATGGTGTAATATTGGAGCATGTAATTTTTATTGGTAGGCATGAATTGTTATATAGCAGAAAATGAATTCAAACATGATCTATGAGCGATCTCATCAGAAACCTTGATTTGTGTACCCCCACTAATGTTGAGGAAATGTTTATGATGTCTGCATCTGCTTGCTTTTGTTGGTTGCATATACATGAACTGTGCATATACACTTACAGAATCATTGTTGTATGTAGCCATGCTTATTTTTGAATGTGCAACTTAACCGTGTGTTTGTGATTGCCTGACCCATGAGTGCCCACAGGATGGCCTGTGACAGCACTGACTGCCAGTCGGAGGACAAGCAGGACGAGCCAGTGGCAGAGAGGAGGAGGTCCAGTCTAAGTGAGCTGGGCAACAAACTCACCTCCTTCATTCTGCCCCTCAAGACGTTAGTCCAACCAAATACCCACCACTAACCTACTCAGCAGCACTTTCTGCCAATAAAGAGAAAAGGCCAACTGCGTAGTAGGAGTTCATCATTTAACTGTGCTTAAGGTTTTAACACCTGCAAATTGAATGGTTTCTGGCATGAGAGATTTGCAATATCTTTATTTTATCTCTATTTTTGATGGTACGAGGCCATTTCTGTGGTGTTGCAGAAAATCATACATTATACTTGCATGCTTTTTTAAAAATCATTTCCTGTTGTATAAAGTTTGGTGAGCATATGGAACCTTGTAAGCAATGAAGCTCTATTTACATGGCTCTGTGCTGGACTAGCTTCTTTGCTCCAGGGTCTCAGCAGCTATTAATCATGTTAATAGAGACTTTTTACTGTAAGAGCCACAGATGAACCTTTTCCTTCAGCTGCTAACTGGCTTGAGATCAGTGCATGTCAGCGTGACAAATAATATTGGAAGCTTTGTGATTTATGTTTCATGCATGGATCTCAGGTTCTGAGCTGCAATGTGCAGCACATCTAACTGGCACTAATCCATCTTTACTGGGCTTCATTTACTAACATTTAGCCACCTTAACAATTTTATGTGCAAACTACTACGCTTGAACAGTTTTCCTTATTTTAATGGGGCAACTGCATTTTGTGCAAATGGTGTCATTCTGAACTGTCTTTTACTCTTTTTGTGCAAATGGTGTGTCTTTTACTCTTTTTTTACTCTTTTTGTGCAAATGGTGTCATTCTGAACTGTCTTTTACTCTTTTCCTTCCTCCACATTGCTCAGGAGTCATGAAGAACTCTTTGTAGTGCTGTAAGTGTCTAGGGAAAAGTGGGAAGTGCTTGTGGATTGTGCGTCCAAAAACAATGCATGCATAAAATGGGCCTGTATTTATCAGGTAGTAGTGCCATTATAAGGCCACTTACAGCCTTGCACTGACTCCACATGACTAAACTGATTTGAAGCAGCACTCCTACCGTTGAGAGTCCAGGCCAAAAGTGTCTCTGCTGCCTTTACCTAACCGTCATTACTCACATCCAACTTGATTGCAAATGCCATTAACTATACTGCTGAGTTCTTTTTTTCATTATTCCAGTGGTAATGTGAATTGTTTTGCATCTTTTAACAGTTAGGTGGTAAAACATGCTTCACTGAAGCCAACTTTAGACTGCAACAAGCTGCAGCCAATTCACTGCTTGCCATCCATTGCACAAGTTACCACAAATGACACAGTTTTAAACTTATTCACACTCTTTATCTGTAACGTTTTAGCTCTGTACCCATTAATATGTTAATTTCATTTTCTGTTCAGCCTGTGGTACCTTTTTCTTTTGTCCTTGCCCTCCTCCAGCCCGAGCCCCTCCTCCAGCCCTGTTCCTATAGACCCTGGAATGGCCCAATCTGGGTCCCACAGCCTGACCTCCTCTCGGGCGGCTGCCACAGCAGCGGTAGCGGCAGGGGACTCTGGCTTTGGGTGGCCATGGTGGTGGTGCTGGCAGGTACATTTCACTTTTAAGATTTTTATAAATCTCTGAAGAATTTCTTTTTCAGTTTGAGTACTGGTAACTAAAATCACACAGCCGCTCCTCCTGCATGTTTTCCTAAGTCAGCAAAAAGGATAGTTGGATCCAATTCCTTGCCATCCTCTGCAGGTCTCCTGGCACTGCTGGCGAGCCTGGTGATGCAGCCAGCAGTAGACGCTGCCCATGTGGGAACTGGGGATTCATGGATGACCATACAGCAGCTGCTGTGGCCCTACACAGGCCTACGGCACCACGGACAGCCGCCTGTTTAGCCCCTGAGACCCAGGGTGGATAGTACTTATTGCCCAGCCTTCTGCAGGTTGTCTGTGTACTGGGGTGCTGAAGAAAAAGGTGTATACCACCAAGACTTTTTTGACAACACAGGGCAGGCCTCAGGGGCTAGTTAACCCTGTGGAAGATTTTATGCATCATTTCATGTTTGCTAAACAAGTTAGTCTGTATGTGTGCGTGTGTCTGTGTTTTAGGAGAAGAAACTTTTGCAGGCAATGGCAGCTAGTGTTGTTTTTGGTGGGCTGTTCCGCATCCTTAACTTGTTATAATACATGACATGTCTACATGAACCCAAAACAATGTTAGGTCAGGTATCAGAGCTGGCACAACACTGGTCAGTCTTGTCACAGCTTAATCAGAATGATAGCACTGATCCCCAAGTTATACAGTGGGCTGCAATATACTTTACCTTTGACAAACATCATGGATGATGTCTCACATTGTGCCTCAGGGCTTTTTAAATATTAGGGTACAGGGAACTGCCAGCCTTTTTATTAGAATTTTCCATATTTCACTGGTTTCAGAGGACATTTTATAACTTAAATGTGTAAAGACTGGTAATAAAACTTTCAGTGTTTTTTTTAATTTATATTTGAGTTTATTAGACAAGTGGGGAAATGTGAATGTTTCAGTTATAATTCTACAGTTGTTTTTAACACCAAAGGGTTTATTTTCCATTTTAAGTTATTGCTGTGATTCACCAACTTCAAACACATTTGTATGTTCCAAAGATGCATGAAACTTTGCACAAAATAAAGTAACTAGTTCTACATTAGAAGATGTATGTTATTATGTGCATCCAAATGTACATTACAGATTCATATTTTTAAAGTCACTAGTTTATGAATACATCAGGGGCCTCGTGGCACAGAGCAGACTCTGTACTGTATTGATGAACAGACAATTGGATTTTTTGGTCCTAGATATGCCATCAGTGCTCATGTTATCCTGGAGCATGTGGATTAAGGTGGAGTGAAACTTGCTGCCAGGATAATGATCTGGAGAGAAAGCTTCATTCTTCTCAGTAATTTCCAACTTCTTACTACACTGAGTGCCCAGCAGATAGAGACTCCATGAGCCCTTGGGCACAGGGGCAGGGCTGTGATGTTCACATACCTTGCAGAGAAGGAAAAGGAATAACAATTACACTCAGGAGAAAGGACATAAATCTGAAGTAAATTTGGTGTTCTGAATCTGGTATTGGCATCATCTTTCCACTCAACCATGACCAGTAACCTCGCCATCTTCTAGAAAGAACCAGGTGCTCCCTGCTGGACAGAACTTTGGCTGTGTGGCACTGTGCAACTTCCCTCTTCCTCATATAAATCTAATCTCTCTGCCTGCCTTACCTGTGGGTGTGTAAATGTCAAATCTGCTTTAAGTCAAGGCCACCCAGGTGGCACAGTAAAGATCTGGATTTAGAGCAGGACTGGTTACTACCCTGAAGACACCTACTTGTTGGTCACAGTGCTAGTGCCAAAGTACGTGGAATGAACATTTGTGTGGCTAGTGACTCCATGTTCTATATGGGGGAGGAAAATTCGGTAAAATGATAAATTATCTGTGAGTAAGAATACCTGCAGGACCAGATGCTCAGCTCCACATTTGGCATTCCACTTGCTCCATGAGAAAGCACAGGCAGAGGCAAAAAGGGCCATCTGTTTGTAGGCGGCGTGTTCTGCCAGTGGGTCCTGAAGAGCAGAGAAACCACACAGTATATTTTATAATGCTGTGGAAAATCTTAAACTCTGATCTACTGTCATCTAGACAAATATTAGCAATAAAGAGAAATCAAAAGAGGAATATTGAGTCGTGTTTTAATTTAGTGTGTAAGACTGCAACTAGCGACCTTTTTCAACTCAAGTGTTACAGATCTAATGGTGTGCAGGTTGGTAGAAGTAGTGTTTTAATGTGGCTAATCTGGGTAGCATTGGGGCTAACTGAAACTGCTGAGTGGTTTAAGCTACAGTGAGGTATGTTTTTACTGTATGTTTATGTTTTAAATGTGGACTTAATACAGTGATTGAGGCATGTTATTGGCTGAGGAATACCTGTTCATTAATCAGATTTGTTAAATTCTTATTTTAAGCCATGCTAACAGCAGTACTGTTCCTGTGTATGTTCTCACAGAGCTGCAAGTATGACTGTAAATGTTCAGTTTCTTTGCACCCAACCATACAATTAAGTGCTCAAAACATTGTGTAATAGGAGTTGGAAGGGGAAATGGCAATGGAATGGTGCTATGGTGAGTCTGCTGCCAGTTTAAACTATGTACTCTTTAACATGACGCTTGGAAGGAAATGGATGACGTCATTCCCACTTCAATTTTATACTGCTATTGGGATATGTGCCAGACAAAATGCCGTGTGACACTGGTTTATCCAAAACCAAACCTGGCTCAAACCTAACAGGAACATTGTTCCTGTTCTTCTATTTTGAAAGCCAACAGGTTGAAGATGCAGACCTTGCAGTAGCTGCAGACATATTTGTCTGTGTACTCATTCACAAAGATGTTGAGCCCAGCATTGAGCATGGCTCTCTGTAGGGCAGGGCTGTTCATCCACTTCCCTTTGAGGTGAGAAAGACCTTTTTCTTGCTCTAACTGCAACATGCACTGGTTACCCTGTCATTAAAATTCACACAAATTCAAATTATTAACCCTCAGGATACATCATCTGATACAGTATATTGTTAAGTCAGGGGAAATGTTTATGTGCTTTCTTATCTCCTACCTGGATGATGATGCTGAGATCAATGAGTGCTCCATTGACAGTGAAAACTGCAGAGTCTTGGCCCAGTGGCCTGAGCTCCCAGCTCTGGAAGGGAAAGTTGGCATATGTTTCTTGCATAAGTGCAAAAGCTTGGAAGGAGGCCATCTTGAAGGAGATCTTAGCCTCTTCCTCCTTGTAAGTTACATCGCTGATGCCGTCTATTCGCCACTGCTTACCTGAATCATGTACATCACCATTTGGTGATTATCAAATATATTAAAAATTGATAGCCCAATTTTTAGGTTGTGCTACAATTAATTTTCTACTATGTTTTTCTATGTTTCATAGAGTATGATGTGTGTGTGTGTGTGTTGATTCCTTGTCCTAGCTGCAGCATCCCAGCAAGCCACTTGAGGAGTTTCCAAGAAGACAACAGAGTCAGGCAGCATCACAGACACGCCAACAGGAGGACAACTGAGAGCCCCGTTGTCATCTATGTTGGACTTCTCTGGGCGGTAGGGAAACACTTGTAGTCCTGTATCCAACACCTATGCAGGGTGTGTTATGAAAGAAAAGGAAAAGAAAGTGGGGTCAAAAGCTGGGTCAGGTGTAAACAGTGAAAGCAAACTATCTCTTTTCTTCTCACCTGTCTAATTTTCCAGCCATTGACCTGGTGGGCTTGTGGTGGGAGGTGAAACAAATCATAGTAGAAGATCCCACCCAAAGGCGTGTACTGCATCAAGTCCACCATCTGGACTTGTTCACTGCAGTCCATAACTGTGAGCTGCTCTGAGGAAGAAGTCATCTCACCCTCAGCTGAAAGAGAAAAAACTCAGCCATGAAAAAAATGTCTTTCTAGACTTGATTTACTATGACATTTACAGAAAATATTGAAGTTAAACATCAGTAACTTAGATTTAGTGGTTTTATAGAGTTCATTTTATGTATCACAAGATCTGTCAATCAGTTTAAGTGACTGCAGGTTTCAGTCCTGTGTGGTGGAGCTGTCTGGAGGACCAGGGAGTGTCTTACCTCTGAGTGTTTCTATCTCTATCTGCGTCTGGCTCGCTCGGCCTTCTGGGGAGTGGGGGCTGTTTTTTCTCGACTGTAGACTTGCTGCACTCTGTAAGGAACATACACAATAAGAATGAAAACATCTCAGTGACATTAGAAACCCAGACCAGTAGCTCATTCTCTCGATACCTTCCAAACTTCTAACCCTTGGCCGGACTGCACCTCCTCTTCCACTATCTTCTGCTGCATCTCGCTGTCTTCCTTCACCTCTCCATCTACTTTTGTCTCTCCCTGCTCAGGTAAATCTATGTCTGTTGGAATCTTATCAGTGCCTTCAAGAGGCCTGAGATTAAAGAAAGAGAAAAGTCATGAAAACTGATCAAAAAGTTTTGTAGTATCAGCAATATTGCTACTGTTAAAGTAATTGTAGTCACAGTAGTATTAGCTGTAGTAAAAGCGCTATCAAACCTGCAGCTAGGTGTGTATATTCTTGGATGACTAATTTTGGCCAGCAAGGACAGGTGGTCATATCGTGTGTGGAGGATCCGTACAGCGATGTCGCTCTCAGCCAACTGCTTGGGAAGTTCAAAGCCCATGCCAGCTTCGCTGAATTTGAAACCTTTAAACCTGAATACACCAGTTAGAAAGAGAGTAAAAGATGAGATAGTTGCACTTTGAAGGCCACCTGACACAAGCCTTTAACATTTAAGGTAAAAATTAAAATTACTGACACTCTTGTTTTAAGGGCCTTGCAAGACACTTGGATGCTGACCTGTACGCTACATTCATAACCAAATTTTTATACTGTGTCACTATTTTACACATGCAAAGCACTGTATACCCACTAAAATTCTACATAATTTAACCTCTACCCATCATAAGACACAGCAATTGACCTCACTCTTTCTATTTATTCTCACATCTAACCTATTTGATCAACTGCATTTCTTTCACAGACCTTGGATTCTTCTTGAGATTGGCCCAGAGACACAGTGTAATGTTGTCATCTTTGATCACAGTGTGCATGTTGCCTGTTTCAGTGTCAATGTTAGCACTGGCTCCCTGTGACCAGAGATACACACACCTCATAAAAATGGTTCCAAAAAGCTTGTACAAAGCGTTTCCACCTCATGCCCTTTTATATAGTCACAAAGGGCTTTACAGTGTGCAAACACAGATATGATTACGAATTTTGTACCTTAAGGATATCCTCTGTGGTGAGCTGGTGTTTAAAATGGATTAGTTCCTGTAAATTTATGAGAGCCTCCTGGTACTTCTGGCCCTCTTGAGGATCTTTAACATCCCTGAGCAGACCTTCCAGCTCCTCAACCAGCTACAAGAGAGAAAATATATTTTTTCTCACATTTTGTCACACTTGAATGCAGGAAATCATATATTTCTAGGCATTAAGGTCATTTCTGATACCTAAGCTTTAATAGGTCTACAACAAGGATACTGTAAATGATACCTGGAATGTCTATAAGAAATTTCTTATTATGGCTTGTTGTGGGCAGTATCATCTCCTTCACAGCAAGACAGATCGACAATCTATCATTACAACAGCACTGATTAATCTCATCCAAGATGGTGACGAGTCTGCATAGAGACGGAAGTTTGAGCAGCTGGCCCTGTGGTGCGGTCACAACAACCTGGAGCTGAACACACTCAAAACAGTGGAGATGACAGTGGACTTCAGGAGAAGCCCCCCTCAGCATATTCAGCAGCACTGTATCAGCAGTGGACTCTTTCAAGTTCCTGGGCTGAAGTGAACATCCAATATTAGCATCATCACCAAGAAGGCGCAGCAGAGGATGTGCTTCCTGCACCAGCTCAGGAAGTTCCACCTGCCTCAAGAGCTGCTGATACAGTTCTACAGCTGACATGGGATGAGAGGTGGGTCATAGGGCTTGTCTCTCTTTTCCTCTCATTCTTTTCCTATTTTGATTGCACATATTTCCTATTTCAATGCACACACTGTTCATTTTCATTTTTTATTGTCATTGTTATTTTCTATTTCCTGTTGCCTTAAAACACATTAAGAGCCTCTGTACTGGAGTCAAAGTCCTGTATGTTCGAACATACTTGGCCATCAAAGATGATTCTGACATGTCAAATTCTTTGCCTCACATATTCACACCTCCATATTAGGTCTGTAACTTAGCAGCTACAGTATAGTATTTTCCTTTGGAAAGCTATAACAAGAAAATTTATTAAGTGATCATCAAAACTGTTGTCAACTAACTGCAAGATATACACATCTATCCATCCATTAGGTAAACTGCTTATCCTGAAGACACAGACACACCTACACTTAAAATACACACCTCTAGAGCGATGCTACATTGCTTGAGCATGGGTGTGATGTTGACCTCTGGGTCGTCTCTCCATAAGCTGATATATGTGTTAATATCCTGCGGGGTTAATATTCCTGAAGGGTCTGGAATGCCATCACAGCGCATGTACCTCTCACACTGGACAAAAGGAACATACTGTACAGTACTGTGTGTTATAATCAGCTGAATGATATCTGTAAGGGATGCTTTGCAGATAAATAAGGTTATTTTATCTAAGTGTGATTATAATCACTGTTGTACTGTTGAAGATTACTGGTAACAATAAATGTGTCAGACATCCAGATTTTTTTATTTTTAAACCTCCCTCTCACACAATAACTCAAACAAACAGAACACACACCTTGGTTTTCTCAGCACTATCAGTTTTCCACTTGGTTAATGCAGCATGATTGTTCTCCAACAGATGGCGGAGTTCGTTCAGCTCATTCTCTCTGCACTCTCTGGCCTGTCAGTAAAAGACATCATGTATTATGCCAGCATAATAACACTCAAGACAACAATCTACTGTGTGATTTAGGATTTACAGGTCTGGTCAATCAACACAGTTTGTTTGAGACTGGGCATATCCTGCCATGGAAAAATAATCAAATAATAGATGATCAATATGGTATTATACTCCATTGGGGCACCCTACCTTTAACTCAAGCCTTTCAAGCATTTCCTTCTCCTTTTTCTCTCTTTCCAGTGTTTCTTGTTCTTCTTTCTCTGCATTCAGCCGTGCTTCTTCTATAAGGCATAAGCACATCAGATGCATACAATACCTCAATCTACTACTACTCTACTTTTGGCTATTCCTGTTACGGGTCCCACCACAGCGCAAATTGGGCACGTTTTTACACTGGATGCCCTTCCTGACACAACTCTCTATTTATCTGGGCTTGGGACTTGTGAAACCCCTGTGGCTAGATACACACTCACTCCTGGGGGCAATTTAGAGTCTCCAATCAACCTAAGTTGCATGCCTTTGGACTGTGGGAGGAAGCCAGAGTACCCGGAGAGAACCCATGCAGGCACAGGAAGAACATGCAAACTCCACACAGAAAGGCTCGAACCCAGAACCTTCTAGCTGCCAGACGACAGCGCTAACTGTTGCGCTGCCCAATACAGTACCCCAATATGTATCTTAATACTGCTGAAATCTCTTTTGTTCCTCAACAGTGGCTGGCAGAAGCTCAAAACAGATTACTTTACTGAAATTAAGATGAGAGACAGCTCTCTGATCAGCTATTTACCTTCCTCTTGCAGCCTCCTCTCCTCCTCCTCTTGCTTCTGCTTCAACTTCTGAGCTTTAGACAGCTTTCCTCCCTTTTTTAATGACTTCAAACCAGCAAAACAATACAAGTGATTAACAGGGTCATCTCACTGGTCAGTTTATACTTACCTAAAAGTGGGTGCATTGCAGTGGAAAAGGTGGACACACAATAACTGAGTGATGGCTAGGTGAGTAAAAATGGTAGGCTGTACTCTATGCCTGGCTGTATATAACTGTGATTATAAGAGCAAAATGCAATTATTAAATAGAGAAACGTACTGACCTTTCTTATCTTGGGCGGCTATTATTCACAGGAGAATAAAAGTTAAAGTATGACATGCTTTAAGACATAAATTCAAGGAATAGCATATAAAGATGTTTGTATCAAGATGAAGAAAACAAAGAGCATAAAAATGAAAGGTTCCTCTTGCTAACTCACGTGCTAGGCAGTGTAGCTATAAGTTAGTAGGTTGTCTTTAGCACTGTTTTTTTTTTGTCTTCTAATTATAAGCTAACACTAACTATTTTTAATTAACGTTAAACTCTACAGTTTAAACCCTTTGAATGTGATCATTTTGGGGAGTCTATTAGAAAACAAGCTGGTAAACACTCACCATTCTGAAACTGAGAACTTCAGCGTCCGAGTAACTACAGAAACACATACGCATGCGTGTGTGTGTCGTCATGGCGACATATATGGCGACATATTTGCAACAATAACAATCCGACATACGGCGATAACGATCCTTCAAACTCCATATTATTCAGAATCAGAATCAGCTTTATTGGCCAGGTGTGTCTAAATGTGTATGTACATATCCCCATTCAAGGGGCAAGTAAACAGTAAACCAGCAACATGTGTAATATAACCAAATAAGCAGTATTAACAAGCAATAAGCAGTGCAAACAATGCAAAATAAGCAGTATAAACAGGCAGTAAACAATGTAGACAAAGAAATGCTCACTGAAATGAGACAGTAGGAATAAAATGAATAAAAATAGAGTACTTAAAAGAGACCTGGGCAAGGGGCATGTAAAGAGTAAGCCAGCATAAGGCTGTGTATTATAACAAAATAAGCAGTATTAACATGCAACAAACAATGTAAAATAAGCAGTATAAACAGGCAGTAAACAATGCAGACAAACAAGGAATGCTCATTCTGAAATGGGATAAGTAGGAATGAAAATAGAGTACTTAAAACTAGAGACCTGTATGAATCTGTATAATCTGTATGAGGTATATTTGCAGGTATTGTACTGAGGGTTATTGTCCAGTCATATTGTCATTGGTTAAGTGTTCATCAGAGTGACAGCCTTGGGGAAGAAACTGTCCCTGTGCCTGGTTGTCTTGGCGCACAGTGACCTGTAACGATATCCAGAGGAGAGGAGTTCAAACAGATTGTATCCAGGGTGTGAGGGGTCTGCAGTGATCCTCTCTACCCTCCTTTTGACCCGTGAGGTGTACAGGTCCTCCATGGACGGCAGGCTTGCACCAATGACCTTTTCTGCAGTAGTTATATAAACTAAGGGGCTTTTGCTGATTATCAAAAATGGTTTTAGACTTATTATACTGGAACCACTTAGATCAAAGCAGATCTGCAGACATCAGAAGGGAAGTGAGTGTTTATTTTGAACAAAAAATAAAATTGATGAGGTATCACATCAAATAATGTGCTGCTGTATTGTTTTCAGTGTAACACATGACACAGATGATTTACAAATCACTATTTTCAGTTTTAATTTAGATTTTACATACCATCCCATTTTTTCTGATTTGGGGTTATACTTTATCTGGCCTTAACATCCTCTATCCAGTACTCTATAAAGCCCAGAGAATCGCTAACAATTCAGTAGTGAAAACAGAGATACCATTATTGCAATGTCAAAGTTTTATATCTAAACGTGACACAGACCCTAAATCCTGCCTTACCACTCTCTGGGTTTCTAGAGCCATCAATAAATGCCTTTAAAAAGGATCCCATTCATTTATTCAGATATTTATCGTCATAAAAACTACATTCACTAGAGTTCTTATCTAGGAGTAAAAAGAGTAAAATCAATAGCTCTCTCTCTCTCTCTCTCTCTCTCTCTCTCTCTCTCTCTTATTTCCTGTCTTACAAGTGTTCAATGTGGCCACAACAACAGCGATCAACTCAGTGGAGCTTGATATGCTAATACGCGGCTGGGAGGAATGCTCTTATCGCATTGATGTTGCCTGTGCTGCAGGTGGTGGCCACACTGAACACTTGTAAGACAGGAAGTAAAAGTTGATTGTGAGTAGAATACTTGTGACTTGGCTGGAGTTTTGTATTACTTTTCCTTAATAAATTATTGCGTAATAATATCGGTTCATTCTTTTTGAATAACCCTGTATATACATATTGTAATGGCTATGTAATGGTTCTGATGTCTAGCATCTAGTTATATGGTTCTAATGTTTAGCATCCAGTTATATGGTTCTACATGTTATCGCCTGAAAGAATGTGAGAGGGGGGCGCTGTGAGGTGTGTGAGAGGAGAGAGCGAGGAAGAGCAGGCAGTTGTTGTTGTTGAGTGTTGTATGTTGGGAGTTACAAAAGAGCTCGGTAGCGTGTGCTGTGGCTGAAACAACAGCATGGAAGCCTGTTATTACAAATAAAAGGACATTGATACCACAAGAACGTCTGGCTGCTTGTGTAGGAACGGAGAGTATTACAATATATAAAACTAATTTACAGATTTCTTAGTTTTCAGGTAAAACATTGCTTGGTCAACATGAGAACCACCAACTGATTGCAAGGGGAGTTATTCCGTTTTTGCAAAATACAGGATTATACTCAGTGACATGAACGGATATTTAATCAGACTATTTCATATTATATACCTGCGGGGGGCAGTAATACGCCCAGTTGCGTTTACACTGCCTAGGTCATGGACGAAGAAGAACGACATACGGTAGTGTGTACAACTTCACTCTGCGTTGTCGACTGTAGTGCAAACTGGAAACGAAGCATCTACGTTAACACTACAGTAACTGTATCCAACTGAATAACCCGTGTAAATATGAGTATAACGTGTAATATATTTGTTTGTAGAGTTTGTGGTAAATAGCGTGTGTTGAATTATAACTGTCAAGCTAAGTATTCTGTTGACGCTAGCTAGCTGTCATTCAGTTGCTTTGTCTTCTGTCTGTGTTCATTCCTCACC
This sequence comes from Monopterus albus, assembly GCF_001952655.1. Classification (NCBI taxonomy): domain Eukaryota; kingdom Metazoa; phylum Chordata; class Actinopteri; order Synbranchiformes; family Synbranchidae; genus Monopterus; species Monopterus albus. The sequence goes on from NW_018128096.1 coordinate 301,485, forward strand.
ATTGTATTATTTTTGTCTCATCGTCACTAACGAACAATTTCTTTTTTAATGTGCTTCTCGTTTCAGAAGTGTGAACGACGGCCATCTAGTTTCTGGCATGGCCAGCCCTTTAAGGGGTGAGGTTATCAGACTTTACAAAAATGTAAGCGAATTAGTCAGTGTCACACATGGTTCTGTTGTGTTCTTTGAATCTGATGATTTTAATGTGTTCACGTCCTCCTTCAGCTGTTATATCTTGGCCGTGAGTACCCCCAGGGATCGGCTTATTTCAGAGAGCGGCTGAAGTCGGCCTTCATGAAGCATAAGGACGTGACAGACCCTGAAAAGATCAAAAAACTGGTGGCCCGGGGCAACTTTGTCATCAAGGAACTAGAGGCACTCTATTTCCTCAGGAAATATCGAGCCATAAAAAAGCGGTATTATGAACCAGAAAAGTAATAATACAGACAGACAAAAAAAACACATTATTCTTTTGAATCTGAAATGAAATATAGGCTGTGTGAAAGTACAGTGTTCCTGTATGTATGGTGTCATATAACAAGCTGTCATTTTCACACGTCAGAGATGCAGTGTTACACTGTTGAAACAGAAACTGTTAGCTTTATATAAAAATAATATTAGGCTTGTCTCATACAGTAAGGAAAATGAATCTGTAAGTGCCAGAGAATGAAGATGATAATGGCTGGTACAGTCTGCTTTCTATTTTTGATACACAAGTTGGCCCTTAATACCAGTGTTTTAATCACAAATAGCCTACTGTATGTAAGTTAATATAGATTTCATCAGGTCAGTTTATGGTTGTTAAGGTCTGATGTGAGCTAAATTAATTCAAGTAAATCATCCCAATTCCAATGATTATTTATTATTACAGTAATTCTGCACAGTTCAGCAGTTTGAAAGATAGGAAACAGAATCACCGTCTCTGCATAAAAAATAAACAAAAGTATTAGATAAAAAGCTTGTCAAAGAGTTAGTCATTTTTGCCCATACAGTCACGTCAGTCAAGTCAGGTCGGTCCCGTCTCCCCTCTCAGCCCTGCTCCTCACTTTCCCTGTTCTGTCTGTTTTGTGTCTGTCACCTTTCTCTCTGATGTACTAGTTTTTTTATGCCCCTCATAATGTTCACAGTTCTTTCTGGCCCTTAACGTCACCTCTCATACCCAATTCTTAAGCTTCCCATGCACAAACATCTCCAGACATTTCAGAGAAGAGAAACAGATGTTACAGGTTTATATAAACGCTTAACTCACCCTTACATATTGTAACTATCAGCTGTTACCTACTACAAATAATATCTATATGTAATGTACACACTCTTACTATATTCTATTACATATTACATTTTAACTGGTAACTTGTTTGTTTTTAACCACTACAAGTTCATTATCTAATTTGAAATGGGTGTTCACATTAAGACTGTTTTCAAGGGTTGGAGATAATACAGATGCAGATGTCCACTTGCGGATAGTGATGGCTGATCGAGGCTTTCTTGAAGTTTCCACACAGTGTTCACAAAAATGGTTCATTACTCAGAGGCCTCAATGACACAGTGCCCGAGTAGGACATCTAGTGGTCAAGAAAATGAGGTGTCACTTATTGGGTCCATGGATTATTTGGGATTTGATTTGCCTTGCACAATCCTGTTTGACTACACTACATGGTTGTATGGTTTCAAGCTGACACAATAAAATATAAAATAAACATGTACTCATGTTGAAGACCATGTCTCTTATTTGGCACGTCTGAGTGCAACCTTATATGCACCTCACTTTTATTTTGTGTTATGAAACATTTAAATGGTGCTGCTACATTCCTGAGATCTACAGATTCAGACATGTCATTTTCACATGGGACTGGTGCAAATACAGATTATAGTATGGACCTTGGCAAGGTGTGTTTTGGGGTTCATTGGTAAAGAGGGTGTGCTTGTGTAACTGTTTATGAGTTTTTATTGAGAAATAACAAAATATTTGATACAATAGAAAAATAGAACTTAATATTTGGTACCGAAACCTTTGTTTACAATTTAAAGAGGTCAGACGTTTCCTGTAGTTCTTGATCAGGTTTGCACACACTGCAGCAGGGATTTTGGCCCACTCCTCCATACAGGTCTTCTCCAGATCTTTCAGGTTTTGGGGCTGTTGCTGGGCAACAAGACGTTTCAGCGACCCCCATAGATTTTCTATTGGGTTCAGGTCTGGAGACTAGCTAGGCCACTCCAGGACCTTGAAATGCTTCTTACAGAGCCACTCCTTAGTTGCCCTGGCTGTGTGTTTGGTGTCATTGACATGCTGGAAGACCCAGCCACGACCCATCTTCAATGC
>NW_018128096.1:304201-304652 GCF_001952655.1 Monopterus albus
GGTCCCAGCTCTCTTCAGGTCATTGACCAGGTCCTCCCGTGTAGTTCTAGGCTGATCCCTCACCTTTCTCAGGATCATTGATACTCCATGAGGTGAGATCTTGCATGGAGCCCCAGTCCGAGGGAGATTGACAGTCATCTTGATTTTCTTCCATTTTCTAACAATTTCGCCAACAGTTGTTGCCTTCTCACCAAGCTGTTTGCCTATTGTCCTGCAGCCCATCCCAACCTTGTGCAGGTCTACAATTTTGTCCCTAGTGTCCTTAGACAGCTCTTTGGTCTTGCCCATAGTGGAGAAGTTGGAGTCTGATAGATTGAGTGTGTGGACAGGTGTCTTTTATACAGGTAACGAGTTCAAATGGGTGCAATTAATACAGGCAATGAGTGGAGGATAGGAGGGCTTCTTAAAGATAAACTAACAGGTCTGTGAGAGCCAGAATTCTTGCTGGTTG
>NW_018128096.1:305130-328032 GCF_001952655.1 Monopterus albus
AATTGTATGCTCCCCGGATATTGCAATAAGGTTTTGTAACTTTTGGAGACTTTCTTTCTGTGGGTTTCAGGTGTAATATTATAAAATGGTTTAGCGTTAGCTCGCAGTGCATATAGACAGCTACAATCAAGATTGAGCAAATCTCTCTCACCGTTTTAAAAGGTCTGCATTTCACTGCCAGATATTCCAAATCGGGGGAACAATGTGTTCCAATGATGGCCGTAGCTGTGCACCAGAAGTTGTGGATGTACAGTGCCAGACCTCCACCTCCTCTATTTAGCAGATGCTGCAGTCCTGTCTGCTCGAAACAAGGAGCGTCCCTCCAGCTCCACCACAGCATCCGGGATGTTGTCATCCAACCAAGTTTCAGTTATAATTGCCACACAGCTGTCCATCCTCCGTGAGACGATCCACAGCCGAATCTCATCCATTTTGCTGGTTATTGACCTGGCGTTTGTAAGGAAGAGACTAGGGAGCGCCGGCCTGTGTGGGTTAGCATGTAGCCTAGCACGCAGGCCACTTCTCTTGCCCCTCTTTTGTTTACGATGTCGTCTCCGTTTCCTTGGCCAAAAAGGGGGGATGGTGAGAGCCGTAGTGGTCCGGTGTAACTCTGGTGGAATAAAGTCCGGCTTCGTGGGTGCGTAAAGTTCGTATTGTTTTCCCTATTGTAAGTAGTTCAGCTCTTCCATACTGGATGGTAGCTAGAAAACTGTAGTGACAACAAAACACGAAAGACACAAAAAAGATACGAATAGAGAAACAAAAAGCCAAGAGCCCCGAGCCGCTGCGTACCTATGCCCGCCATCTTGGGTCCTTCAAACAGGTGCAATGAGTAGAGGATAGGAGGGTTTCTTAAAGACAAACTAACAGGTCTGTGAGAGCCAGAATTCTTGCTGGTTGGTAGGTGATCAAATACTTACTTCATGCAATAAAATGGAAATAAATTATTTAAAAATCTAACAATGTGATTTACTGGAATTTTTTTGTAGATTCTGTTTCTCACAGTTGAGGTGTACCTACGATGAAAATTACAGAACTGTCCATTCTCTGTAAGTGGGAAAACTTGAAAAATTGGCAGTGTATCAAATACTTATTTGCCCCACTGTACATATCCCCATGCAATGGGGATATGTACATACATAATCAATTGCTTCCTGCAACCATCAATGAGTTTCTTACATATGTACTGGAATTTTTGGACCACTCTTCCTTTGCCAACTGCTCCAGGTCTCAGATTTGAAGAGTTCCTTCTCCTAACTGCTGTTTTGAGATCTCTCCACAAGTGCTCTATGGGATTTAGATTTGGACTCATTACTGGCCAGCCACCCAGTTTCTGGGTGCTTTCTGACATATGCTTTGGGTCATTGTTCTGCTGTAAGACCCATGACCTCTGATGGAGACCCAACTCTCTGACACTGGGCCGCCCCTATTGCACCCCAGAATTCATTGGTAGTCTTCAGATTTTATAATGCCATATACACAGTTAAGACATCCAGTGCCTGAAGCAGCAAAGAAACCCCAAAACATCAGTGAACCTCCACCATGTCTGACTGTAGGGACAGTGTTCTTTTCTTTGAAAACCATATTTTTTTATCGGAAAACAGTAGAATAATGCATTCTATCAAAAAAGCTTTATTTATTAATTTTATTTCATCTGTCTAAGGGATGTTTTCCCAGAAGGAGTGTGGCTTCCTCAGGTAAGTTTTGGAAAACTTCAATCTGGCTTTTTTATATTTCTGTGACAGCAGTGGGGTTCCTCTGGATCTCCTACCATAGTGTCCCTTGTCATTCAGATGGTGTCAGATAGTGTGAGCTGACACTGTTGCACTCTGTGCCTGTCGGTCAGATTGAATTTGTTTGGAAGTTGATCCAGGGCTCTTTAACCACCCATGGTGACCTAGCCCAATTAAAAGTGAGCCAGTTTCATGGTGCCAGACTTGACCTGAGCTGAGAGTTAGCTGGATAAGCCACTAATCTTGCTTCATGGTAAATACCCCTGGTCACAGCACTTCAAATACACACACATGCACATTCAGTACTAATTAACTAGAATTAACATTCGGTGCATAATTAATTAGATTGGAACTTTTCAGAAAAAGGAGGAAAACCATTTATGAACTACACAAAATAATATATAAAAGTATTGGATGTAATTTGTATTTCATATTTCAATAAAGCTTAAGTGAAAGTTCATTAAGGAAGATCTCTTCCCTCACATTATACTTGTCCATAGTGGGTTGGCATGGGCTATTAATTTTGGATCAATTTCTCTCCATCATCTACATTAAAATTGCTGTCAAATCTCCCTCCACCTTATATCCTGATGTCCCCTTATCTGATCAGTGATTCTTTCTGCCTGTGTTGCTCGAGCCAATCAGTCATTCATCCATTATCTATACTGGTTATCCTGAAGAGGGTCACAGAGGGGTTGTACATTTCTGATGAGTAGTCACCAACTGTGTTAATCTTGTTTGTTTGGTGATGCTTTGCTTTGCTTTTCTCTCTCCTCTATGAGCTCACCCCAACTCGTTGAGACAGTACAACCACTAACCAAGAGCCAGGGTCTGTTTGGAGGTTTCCTCCGTTAAAGGGAGTTTTTCCTCCCCACTGACACCAATTTGCTCAAGAGCGATTTTTGGGGGGTTTCTCTCTATAAGGTCTCTCTGTAAGGTCTATACCTTACTATGCCCTGAAGATTTTCATTATGATTTGGTGTTATACAAATAAAGTGAATTGAATTGCTCCACACCAGCACAGATAATCCAATCTTCATGTGGGCCAACGCCTAATGAAGAAGGTTCACATTGCAGGAGTGTAATTGCCAAAATAAATTATCTGTGTTGGTCAACACAGTAAATTTGGTTATTCTCTTCCATTTGATCTCTCCTATATTAGTAAAAACATGTTTAAATGGCATGAGTGTAATGCAACAGAACAAAAATATGTAACAAACCTTTTAAAGCAGTAATATCTTGTATTAGACTATAAAATGATTATTCCTCCCTTGTATTAAAATCACATGACCAATACAAAACATTTATATAGAATATTGGTTGCATTTTATATATTGCTGCTTTTTGCTGAGTCCATCTCAATGTCACAGAAAGTAGGAGTTACACTGTCAAATCTTTCTTCTCTTCTCTCCATTCTTTGTGAAGTCAAACCCATCTGTCTCATGACCTGACAAAGGCATAGCACAAAGGAGATGTTACTGTAGCAGTTGTCATTGGTGTATAGATTTCAATAATGTTCCCTTGCTGTAGCACCTACTCTGCATTTGAGAAACTTGAATACGTGATAGGAAGTTGTGTCTTCTTTATTTAATATAAGCCTCAAATCCACCTCCCTCCCCCTGTCTTCTGAAATGTACGAAACAGGGTCAGTACAAAACAGCAGGGCAATGAGATCTGATTTTCAGTATTTCAGGGGGAAAAGCTGTGCCATGCAGGTGACTGATTTCAGTAAAAATTAAGCCAACAGAATATTTTATATTTGCTTACCAGTGCACAGGCTGACCATCAGTCCCACAGTGAATGCTATTAAAGCTCCAATGACACTGAAGTAAATGTAGGAAGGAAAGTACAAGTCATCTGTCAGCAGATGTCTGGTGGCAGGAGACAATAGTACAGTGTCAGTATTAGGTTAGGATAGTAATGGAACTTCTACAACAGCTTTTCATATAGATAAAGCATGTTCTGGCCCAAGATTCCTGTTCAGTGGCCTTCACCCTTTGTCTTTTGAATGTGATTACAGCATACTTTTACACTATGTTGAAGAGTATGAAGGCATCTCTGAACAGATTATTTTGTGTGAGAGCAATTACTGTGACTATCTGCAAAATCTTTTGTCTAGCTATGCATGAGACTTTTGTGATGACAGTGTTCCATTCCATTCCAACTTTATTTATAAAGCACTAAAACAACCAAGGTGGACCAAAGTGCTGTACAGTGTAAATAAGAATATACATTAAAAATAAACACAACTTACAAGTACAGATAAAATAAGCACCAATATAAAATATCAAAACGCCAATGATGTCACGATTCGGTTTTGTTGCTTCCTGTCCGGCTTTTATTTTGACATTACTTCCTGTTTTTGTTTCACCTTTAGTTTCGGTCTTTTTACGTTCTTCATCACTCACATTAGTTTCACCTGCTTCGTTATTATGTGCACCTGTTTACACCTCTATTTAGACAGCGTCCTCCCACAAGGACGCTGCCAGATTGTTCTAGACCCCAGCTCTGACTTTCCAGCACTATATTCGGTTTTTGGTATTTGTGTTTCTGACTCGGACTGTTTCATTGGATTACTCTGTTCTGCCTTGCCCTCTTATTTTTGTTTAGTTTGTTCTCTTAATAAAGAGACGGTTTTGTTTTACACTTCCTCGTCTGGCCATTTAATTGAGTTCACAACACTTTTCGGCCGCATTACGCGCGCCGATCAGAATCGGGGTCGATAATAGACAGTGTGACCTACATTTTCTTCAAAATATTATTATGTCCAGTGTTCATTGCAAATCAGTGTCCATAAATCCTCCTAGAAATCATGGAAAAAGATGTTCCATATAACTGGAGGACCGGCCTGAGAATCATCATGTTTTTAAGTTCTTTTTAGGATCAAAGTAATTTGTTAACAGTTGTCTGTACAGCCAATGGCACATTGTTAACAAGAACTGCTAATAGCAAATTCTGCACATTTTTATGGTTTCAGTTTGACAAAATAGGAACAAAAATAAACTAAAAAATGGAAGTGCTCAGATTATAGCCCATAACAAACTAATGGCTTCATGACAACATCACACTTCCTGTTTATATCCCTCAAAGCATTCTAAAAATTTGTATCAAATTATTTATAGTAGTGTTTTATAAATGATTGATTCTACAAATGTTTGTTTATACTTCCCTGGATCCAAGTAGTACAGAATGTGATAGAAGGTTTGTGAATTTCAGTGAGTTAATCTTGTTTACTAACCGACTGTTCTTGTAGAATTCTTATTGTGTTAGTGTCTGACAATCTTGTCATATTGGGTGACAATAGTGTGTGTGTGTGTGTGTGTCTGTCTGTCTGAAATGACACTCTAACTTGAATTTTCCAAAGGGTTACAATTAGGAATAGGTTCTGGGTTAAGGTTAGAACCAACACATAGTGTAAGTATGTACAAACAAATGAAAGAACTAAATGTGTGCATGGCAGATGCATTACCCAGGTGTTCTGTGGAGATAATAAACCAATGTCCTCAAGGGGGCGATACAGGACAAATTAGAATTAAATCAAAGAAGACTTCAAGACAGCATCAGGTACTTGTGTACACTGCAGCCTCATGCATTATACCAACATTTAAAAAGCTATTCTGTGTGTCATTATGCTTCTTTAAAAGGTGATTTCTTTAAGTCAGTGGTAACATGGAAAGTGTCTAAAACAAATATGGTGTAGAAAACAGTTTTGATGTTTTCTTTAAGCAATCAATAAAATAGCGGATGGTAATATACTGAGCTTCCCTATGAATGCTCTCTGATTCTTAGGCACATTTAATTGTGTATTACAGTCAGGACTGCAGAAAAGGTCAATGGTGTGAGCCTGCCCTCCATGGAGGACCTGTACACCTCATGGGTCAAAAGGAGGGCAGAGAGGATCACTGCAGACCCCTCATACCCTGGACACAAGCTGTTTGAACTCCTCCCCTCTGGACAGCGTTACAGGTCACTGTGCACCAAGACAACCAGGCACAGGCACAGTTTCTTCCCCCAGAGCTGTCACTCTGATGAACAACCCAGGACAGTATGACTGGACAATAACCCTCAGTGAAATACCTGCAAATATACCTTGTACAGATTATACAGATCCGTACAGGTCTCTGTTTTTAAGTACTATATTTTTATCCCAATTTATCTCATTTCACAATGAGCATTCCTGTGTCTGTCTACATTGTTTACTGCTTGTTTATACTGTTTATTTTGCATTGTTTGCACTGTTTGTTGCTTGTTAATACATCTTACTTTGTTATATTACACAACCTTATGCTGGTTCATTGTTTGCTTGCCACTTGCATGGGGATATGTATGTACACATTGAGAGCCGATGTACCAAAATCAAATTCCTCGTGTGTCCAACACACCTGGCCAATAAAGCAGATTCTGATTCTTCGGTATTACTGACTGAATTAGCTTCTAATTGTAGCCATTTCTCATTGAGACAGCTTGCACATGCTGATTTCACAACATACTGAAGAAGGTTATACTGTATCTGTTTCTTAATGTAGTTTTATGGTTCAATACAGCCGACTATTATCACAAGATAACAGTCCAGACCTATAAAATGTGATTTTCTCAATACAAGTAACATGTTTCATAACTTATACAACGCAGTTGTTTTTCTACGTTTAAATAGCAGTGCAATCAGTCAGATTCCAGGAAGGAAATCCAGGAATATTAGAACAGAATGTAACAACTGAAAAAAGTGATTTGTAAATCATTTGTGTCCTGTATTATGTTGAAAACAATACAGCAGCACATTTGATGTGATACCTCATGAATTTTATTCTTTGTGCAAAATAAACAGTCAAATGTCAAACTGAAAGGCTTATGCCTTTAATCTGTCCTGTGGCTTTAGCAGCAGTTAAAGAAAATTGCAGTTATTTTTAAGATCAGTTTTTCAAAATCTTTTGGCACAAGCCCACCATTTATTTCTCTCAGTAAATGTCCCCTGTCTGAGTGTGAGTTCAGGGCTTGGAGAGGAACAAAAGATTAAACATGGAATACCATTCATCTCCATTCCATTCCAACTTTATTTATAAAGCACTAAAAACAGCCAAAGTGGACCAAAGTGCTGTACAGTGTAAATAACAATATACATTAAAAATAAACACAACTTACAAGTACAGATAAAATCAACATCAATATAAAATATCAAAATGCCAGAATAAATGAGTTTTCAAAAGGAACTTAAAAACAGGCAATAAAGAGGCTTGCCTGATGGGCAGTCACACATGGATAAATCACTCCATAGCTTGGGGGAAGCAGCCGCAAAGTCACGATCACCCCTAAGCTTGGGCTTTGATCTGGGCACACTCAAAAGTAACTGATTAGCTGACCTCAAAGAACGTGTAGGTGAGTGCCAGTGAAGCAAGTCAGATAAATAGGAAGGTACAAAGCCATGAAGGGATTTAAAAACAAATAATAAAATTTTATAGTGGATCCTAAAATAAACAGGTAACCAGTGCAAGGAAGCCAAAACTGGAGAAATGTGCTCATATTTACTTTTACCTGTTAAAAGACGTGCTGCAGCATTTTGGACCATCTGGAGGCGAGGGATAGAGGACTCGTTAATCACCAGATACAGTGCATTGCAGTAATCCAGTCGGGTGGTGATAAAAGCATGAATCAGTGTCTCAAAGAGCCGTCTAGAGACCACTGATTTTACTTTGGCCAGCTGTCTTAGTTGAAAAAAGCTAGATTTTACGACAGCTGCAATTTGGCAATCAAATTTTAGATCGGGGTCCATCTTAACCCCCAGGTTTGAAATATTTTTCTTGTTATATTGATCTAAAAAGCCCATGTAAATGGAGGGAGACCCAACAGTATCACCAAACACCATCACCTCAGTCTTCTCTTCATTCAGCTTCAAAAAATTAAGTGCGAGCCAAGATTTAATGTTCTCAAAACATTCAAGCAGTGGCCTAACACAAGAACTTGTCTTTTTAACCAGTAAGTAAAGCTGGCTGTCATCTGCATAGCAATGAAAGGAGATGTTTCCTAAGTATGGAGCCAAGTGGGAGGAGGTAAAGAGAAAAAAGAAGGGGTCTAAGAACTGAGCCTTGTGGAACCCCATACAGAAGAGGCTCAGAAGAAGACATAGCATCACCAAGTTTCACACAAAACATTCTATCCTTAAGGTAAGACCGAAACCATTATAAAGCTATACCCCGAATACCCACCCAGTGCTCTAATCGAGAAATAAGTATATTGTGATCTATTGTATCAAAGGCAGCAGTCAAGTCAAGGAGCACTAGAACGACACAGTTCCCCGAGTCAGTGGCAAGAAAAATATCATTTAAGACTTGACTCAGTACTGTGCTGGGTTTTAAACCCTGATTGAAAAATCTCAAGAATATTATGCCCTACCAGAAAAGCCAGTAACTGAGTGTAAACTATCTTCTCAAGAACTTTGGAAAGGAATGGTAGATAGGAGATAGGCCTAAAATTAGCAAGCACTGTGGGATCCAGACCAAGTTTCTTAATTAATGGCTGTACCACTGCATGTTTGAAATTCCTTGGGACCAGCCCAGACGATAAACTACTATTTATAATAGAAAGGGCAACTGGCCCCACAACTGGAAAGACCTCCTTTAAAAGACTAGGAGGAATAGCATCTTTTGGAGAGCCAGAGGGATTCAAAAACCCAACATCTCCTAGTGTTGATTAACCAGCTGGTCACTTCAGTCCAGAGTGCAGGATTGTGGCATTTGAGACTTATCCACCTGGAGCTTTTCATCTAACCCCATCATAGACTTAGACTTAGGCAGACTTTATTGTCATTCAGATATGTAAGTGTACATAGAACAAAATTTCTTTGCATTAGCTCAGCACAATATTAAAATACATATACAACATTTAAAATATACAGCATTAGACAAGCAATGCATAAAAGTGGGTATGGTGATTGCAAATACTTATTCAGTTATTTTAGCAGCATGCCGAGTACAATATAACATACAATATATTCCATAAGACCAAAAGAACAAGTTCAGCAGTGCAAGAGTGATTTTAGTATTTGAAGTAATGCAAATCTATAGTATTAGCAATAGAGCAAATAGTCTGTAAATTTGTGAAGTGGCAGAACAGTTGTTTAACCAGTGTGCAGGAATTTACATACAGCATATTATAAAATGCAGTAGTAAAAAGAACTTGTGGAGTTCACAATAGTGCAAAAGTTGTTCATATCTAATAAATAATTGAACAAGTATGAAGTAGAGAGCAGCATACTTCCAGACTATAAAGATCAGGATGTTCAAGTATGTCAAGTAAAAATACAGTAGCAATGCAGTGGGGGTCTAAAATGACTGTCCCAAATGCATAGGACAGTATAGTATTCCAGTAATGCATACTGAGGTACTGTAGTAAAGAGTTGAGTATAATGTCCATTAAGAGTTCAGCAGTCTGATGGCCTGGGGGGAAAAAACTGTTACAAAACTAGTTGGTCCTGCACTGAATGCTGCATTAGGGATGGGTGTATCAATACTTCGATACCCACTGTTCGATATTTTGGAGTCGATACTTTTTAAAATATCACGATACCACTGTGCTACAAAACATACAATTTGTTTTTACTTCTGTTGGGAAAATGCTGTGTTATGGCTTGTTTGAATGCTCAAGAAGATGTTATACATTTGTATGTGCAGGTGTTTTTGTTTAGAGCAGATGATGTATTCATGCTTGAGCTGATCCACATAGTTCTCACAAATACCAGACCAAAAAACCCAGACCACGAGTATGCAGAAAAGTTTGTGATGGCACCCAGCTCTGTCTGGTAGACAGGGACTGATAACAGGGATTGAATTCTTGAACTGCCACATTACCAACTTGACTGTATAAATAGGCTTAGTTGAGACTGCCTCTCTGAGCATTGTTTTCATTCAACTGAACAGTATGTATTGAATGCTCCCTTGCTGCAAGTATTAAAATCCTTATATAAAGAAAATCGGCCTCGGTCTACTCAGTCCGTTTATTTATGATAAAATAACTCTTCTGAGAGGTTTAGGTATGAAATTTATGTGTGAAAACCAACTCGGGCATATTTTAGATGATCTTCCATGTCACATGATTATGGTAGCAGCCTATCAGATGTCAAATTCGAAGGCTTACTGCGCAGCCTCAGTCAAGCACTGCCTTAGTCCTCACTCTGCTGCTCAGACTGAATTCAGTCAGCAGCACCGCGGTGTAGCAGCATGGATGACTGAGAGCGAAAAAGAAGTGTAGTGTGGTGCTATATTTCACCCACGACCAAAGGTAATGCAATGTGCTCCACCTGCAATAAAGTGGTGCCACATAGCAGCAACACTAGCAACCTCTTTAAGCATTTAAAGACAGCGCACCCTGACACTTTTAAAGAGGCTGAACATCGCCATTAGTGTTGTCACGATACCAACATTTTGGTACCGGTACCGGTACCAAAATGTATTTCGATACTTTCGATACTTTCGATACTTTTGGATAGTTTTTCAGACAAAAAGAGAAGGCAAAAATGTCATTACTGACTTTATTTTAATAGAAAATCTTAGAATAACATCAAAATAAAATTCAAAATACTAGGCTTTTCTTATTGCACTCAAAAAAGATTTTTTTTAGAACAGTCAGTGTGAGTAAATAAAGCCGGCGGCGCTGCAAGTACCGGTACCGTCCAAATGCAGTATAGTACCATTTTAAATGCCTCAGTACCGCGGTACCATACTAGTACCGGTATATCGTGCAACACTAATCGCCATGAAGACAACCAGCAAGCCTCAAAGTCCCCTGCACCACCTGCTGTCTGTCAGAAGACATTGCAGGAGAGTTTAATGAAAGGCAAAGAATATCCCGGTACAGGTAATAGTGAATGTGTTATAAGTGATTTAAAAATTGAACGAACCATTATTCTATTAAACTACCCAAAATATGCAACTGAGCTGCGTTAATCTTGGATGAAGCCATGTTCACCACTCTTTCATTTAGCTCATATGCTTGGACTGTATGTATCAGAAAATAATGACAGTTTTGCTTCTAGAATGTTATTCATAGAAGTAATTTTCCTTTAAGGGGCAAAAGGTATTGGTATCCGTATTGGTATCGATGGAAAAAGTACCATAAACTAATGGTGTTGTATCGAAAGGAAAAATGTTGGTACCCCTATGCTGCATAACCTCTTTCCAGAGGCCAACAGGGAGAACAGCCCATGGTAGGGGTGTGAGGAGTCACTGATGATGTCTCTGGCTCGGGACAAGCAGTGCTTTGCAATGACCTGAATGAAAGGAATAAAGGCTTCAGCACCCTCTTGTGTAACTGGGGATGCTGAAGCCCAGGGGTCCCAGTTTGTCTACCAGATGCTGTGGAATGATGGTATTAAACGCTGAACTAAAGTCCAGGAACAGCATCTACACGAGTGTTCTTCTCCTCCAGGTGTGCAAGGCTCAGGTGCAGAGTGGAAGAGATGGCGTCCTCTAATATGTTTGCTCCCCTGGTTGCAAAATCCACATACTGGTAGAAATGTTGGAGAACTGTTTTCATGTTGGCCTGATTAAAATCTCCAGCAACAATGAAAATGCCCTCAGTGTGAACTGATTGCAGCTCACTGATAGTCTGGTAGAGAACACTCATAGCCTCCTTTGTGTTAGTGCTGGGGGGCATGTACACAGCAAAAATGATAACTAAAGTAAACTCCCTGGGCAGATAGAATGGCCTACAATTTACAGTCAAAAGCTCAATGTCCGGTGAGCAATGGCTTGAGACAATCCTAGCATTATTACACCAGTTGTTATTGATGTAAATACACAAACCACCCCTCGGGATTTACCACTGAGTGCACAGCTCCTGGCAGCATGAAATGGAGCTAGCCCCTTGATGCTAACAGCATTGTTCAGGTTTGTTGACTAAAGCCATGTTTCTGTCAGAATTATGGCACAGCAGATCATCTCATTTAGATGTTAATTCCAACTGCAGATGATCTATTTTGTTCTCCAGGGAATGAACATTGGAGAGGAAGAGGGATGGAAGCAGGATTTTGCAGGGGTTAGCTTTTAGCTTAGCTAGCATCATCTGTTTCCTACTAAATAGTCACAGCAGTCTTATTCAATTCACTCATTCATCATATTCTGTTGCACACTTACATGCCATTGCTGTTCTGTACTGTGACTGTGGTGGTGCTTGGTTGTGTTGGCAGAGCAGTGGCGGTCCAGTTGAGGCTGTCTGCAGTGGTGAAGTTACAGCCCTTAGTAGTCAGTGACAGAGGTTGGGTCATTGCAGGAGGGGAAGGGTATATCTGGGCTCCGATGCACACACTTAGGGACACGATCAACCCTGATATTAGACCTGACAAAGCTCCCTGCAGAAAAACTGTATATCATGAAACTCCCTCACAAGCAAAATACAGAGAGACAACTTTTTGCACAGCAGTGATGGAATTTTAAAAAGGTGGCCAGCAAGTGAGCAAGGGCAATCTATAAATTGATTGAAAATAAATTGATTGAAAAAAAAAGCAATTGCGAATTATAATTTTAGTTATCCTTTATTCAGGATTAAACAATATTTGAATCAAAATCTGCAGGATTGTTTGCTTATGCATCCAGGCCACTGTCAGTTATGAAATTCTGCTTAGATGGTTGTTTATAGATAAATTTGACACTAGGTTTTCAGGAGCTTTTATGGTACCAAACTGTTTTTGTTTGCAGCTTCACAAGTGCTTAATGTATATTTGCTTTTTAAAAAAAAATCTTCTATATAATTTTTCATACCAAAATGAGCAACAGAAAACTGTCGTGGTTTGGCTTCATTTCCTGTTCTGACAGCTTTTATTTTGGTTAGATGTCCTGCCCTGTGTCACCTCTTCTGCCCCAGCTTTACACCAGTACACAATCACCAATCATTGTTTGCACTTGTAGCTCATTAACAAATGGTCTATAGCCCTTATATACCTCCTCCTTTCCCTCAGTCTCTCGATGGTCCATTGATGATACTCACTCCGGTTCACAAAACTTACCACACCTGGCCTTTCTTGCTCTGTTCTTTGGCAGTGATGACACTGTCGCCATTCCTATCCCATCTCCTGCCTGAACTGTCTTGCCTGTGAGTTCCTGACTCTCCAGAGATGCTGCCGCACTCCTGTCCTGCACTATGTGCTGAGAACCAGCGATGCTGCCACACCTCAGCCTTAACATACTTAGTGAGTTCCTGAATCTCCAGTGACGCTATTGCACTCCTGTCCTGCATTATGTGCTGTGTACAAGCAACACTGCCAACAACTCTGCCTTACTCAACTTAGCTGTCAGTTCCTGAATCTTCAGTATTACTGTTGCACTCCTGTCCTGCACAACGTGCTGTGAACCAGTGACGCTGCCACACCTCAGCCTTAATCAGCTTACCTGTGAGTTCCTGAATCTCCAGCAACACTGTCACTAGTCCTGCCTTGCATTACCTGCTGCATGTTCCTGATCTACAAGCGACACTGCCATCTCCTCTGCCTCACCCAATGTCCTCGTGTGTCCCTGAATCTCCTGCGGCACAGTCACTATTCCTGTCCTGCATTACTTCCTGTGTGTTCCGGACCACACCTGCCTAACTCTACTTACCTGTGAGCTCCCGACCATTTAGCGATGCCGTCGCCATACCTGTCCAGATCTACTTGCCTGTCAATCCCTGGCTTCCCAGTGACACGGCCATCCAGCCTGCCCAGCTCACTTACCTGTGGATTTCAGGCTCCTAATCTACGTTGATGCTTCCCCCTGCCTGCTCAACTCACCTGTATGCTCCTGGGTCTCTGGCTACACCAATGAATCACCTGCCTGCTCAACTCACCTGTGTGATCCTGGCACCAACACTATGGCTACATCTCTCCCGCCTACTTGACTCACCTGTGTGTTAACAGATTTTCTACTACTCCAACACCGTTCCTACCTGCACGACTAAACTGTTTGTTCCTCATCATGTCCTGGACTGCGACTGACCAGGGCTCACCCTCAGTTGCTATTTTTGGATCTTGTACTCCTTATTTAAAATACAAACTTTCTAAACCATCGTACTAGCCTGGGTCTCCATTTTGGGTCCTAGTCCAGTGTGAGAATCATAACACAAAGTTATTTATTTGCAAATTGAAATTCTGGATTAATCTCTGTTTAAAATTAGCATAACTTAAAGAACACACAAGAAAAAGCAGAAGCTTTAGTTAAATGAGGACAAACTTACTTTAGAATTAGCAAATGGACAAAGGATTCCCAATGTGAACACACCAAATAAAGGACCTCCAGTGACCCCAAAGATGGTGACACCTGTCTGTTTGGAGAGACATACCATACAGTTTTGCTTCAAAAACACAATATGACCTCACCACCTATCCCAGCATGGTAAAAAACAGTTTAGCAATTACACTGCATACCATAAAGTTCTCAAATGAACAATAAATACATCATTCCTTATACTGTTTGTCTATGGACCGATATGCTTGCATATTAACTGATCTACTCTACCTGCATCATCCCTCCCATAACTGAGGCCAGTCCAGCCATGGAGATGCATAGCATCCCAAATAAGAAACCTGCAAACAACATTGTGTCAGAAATGAAGATTTTAATCCTATTTACTTTAAGTTACAGCCTCAGTCACACACCAAATAATTCAGCTGACATAGAGTCTAGACTTTAAACAGGGACTCACTCAGTCCTTTAGAGGCCCAGGATAGCTGTTTCTCAGACATATTAGTGTATGGTTTGATTAGGTCCTCTAGTGTCACTGCAGCCAGTGCATTGACGATGGAAGACATTGTACTAGGGGTGAAATGGCAACAAAATCACAAAAAAGCTACCAACAACCATCATATTTATGCATGTTTTTAACAGTCAATGCCACTTTTAAGTATTGAAGTTGGGTCTGAGGAGTATAGTTGTCATGTTGAGTATAAACCTTAGAGAGCCACTATATACTGCTGCAAAAAATAGCCCTGGCAGGCCAGGAGTGCTTGTCATGATGTCCACCACCAGGTATGGCATCAGCTGTAGTGATGGGATGACAAGGGATTAACATACATGATAGGGAGTTCTTGGAAGCTCACAAATTAGGATACATTAAATGTTTTTGTTAAAACATTAAGGACCTTATTACTGGACTATACTTTACCTGATCAGAAGCAGAGACCAGTCCAGCTGTCCATGGGTCACAGTTCTTATAGAAAGAATAGAGGCTCATTCCTGCAAACACTGAGCACACCATGAAGAAACACAGACCTAATAGGCTCATGCACATTGCTCTGGAAAAAAGAAACACAGCAGTATAAACAAAGGTGGAATCCAAAGACACAAACCTGTAAAAGCATATAATAGCAAGGAGGATAAACAGCATCTGTTATCACTAGATATTGATATAATTTTACTTATCAAAAAGAATTGGACAAATTTACAAATTTGGCACCTCCCACATGAGAGTATAAAAACCAACTTCTGCTTAATTCATAAAACAAAACTCCAGCCATTATACAATACTACAAAACACAACACAATTTGGTGTCCAAATAAATTCTTCTTTATCATATGTGACTCACACTCTGGCATGAGTGATGGTTTTGCAGGAGACATATCTCTGAACCTGGGCCTGGTTGGTCCCATAGACAGCAATCCAACCAACTGCCCCGCCGATAACTATGGTCCAAAAAGTGTATCTCCTTAGAGGGTTTATGTCAAAGCTGTTGACAGACAGTAAGCAAATTTCCAGTTCAGTTGAATTGCCACACACACAAAATCTTCCATCCTGATATGCAAGGTTTGAATCAAACTGTTATTTCTTCTCTTGGTGTCCTCAGCACATTAATATTTTTTTTATTTTAATATTTTATCTTTTTTTTTTCATACTCACTCCCAAAAGTTAAGTCTCCCTCCTTGCTGTGCATCCAAAATGATGGGGAGGATCCCTCCTTTTAAGATCACACACTTGATTATAACAGACATGTAGCCTGCAAGCATTACTCCAACCTAGAAGAAAAAGTGGGTGACATGTTTGGTCTGGTTACAACATGTAATCAGGTTCAGGTCCTAATGTTCGATCTAATTATAACAGTTTGTTCTAATTATGCAAAATCCAGCTGAAGTGTAAAGACTTGTCTGATTTCTCTGAACTATATTTCTTGTGGTAGTCTACAGCTGCTGTATAAGAAACACTAGCGTACAGTACAGTATAAAGACTGAAAAATGGTCAGTTCTACCATAGCAACATCTCTTTGTGTATTTTTTACATCCAGAAGCCTACCTGAAACACATCTGTCCACACCACGGCCTTCAGTCCACCCTGTTACAATATTGATCAAAAAAAAGGTGTTGGGTAAGTATTAGGGATGGGACAATATGTATTGTTTTGTCTAGCGATATATATCGTGTAGTCTCCATATACCAGTAACTTCATATTTTTTGTAAGCACAAGTCAATATGTTTGGTTGTTCTCTACATAATCAAACCAGTACTCCAAAAAGAGGACAAAATGAATAAAGTACAAGTATTGCATAGATAGTCATACATTGTTGTGACTGAATTTTTTTTATTGTATCATGATTGAATTAAAATGTACACACCATTTCGTGCTTCGAATCGTACCAAGAAAAAGTCATATTGTCCCATCCCTAGTAATTATATCATTTCAAATACAGATATCTAAAGCAGATGTCAAGCACAGTAACCAGTCAGGAGTGCTCACCTTACCTGAGAGAGCTATTTAGGCTTACGGCTGAGGATAATGAGCTGGGAAGCGAGATTTGACCAATTTATTAAAACAATGGCAACATTTAAAAGATTTAAATAAAGCTCAGAATAGTTCCTATTGCCAGAGTTTATGTATAACTATTAGTAAACTATTATTAATGTGCTTCTGACAGGCAAATCAATTTTCCTTTTGATATAATACAATTAATAAATGAAATAAATCATGTATAGCTTATAAAGTCATTATTGGTCATTATTGGAAGGAAGATGGACCCCTAAAACTTAGACAAATTTGATTTCTTGTTAGTAAAGGTGTTTGTACAATACTTTTAAAAGTGCTTTAAAAGCATATTGCAATTTGATTATGACAGAATTCATGTGTAATTCACACTCATCTTCAACAGGTCCACCAACATCCCAGTCCCCAAGAAAACCCCCATCAGTGGATTGAACGACTACAAACCTGTTGCCCTGATATCTGTAGTTATGAAGTCCTTTGAGTGACTAGTGTTGGCCCACCTGAAGGACAGTGTAGACCCCCTGCTGGACCCCCTGCAATTTGCCTAACGGGCTAACTGGTCAGTGGACGATGCAGTGAACATGACACTGCATTACATCCTGCAACACCTTGACTATGCACGGGCCCTCTTTGTGGACTTCAGCTCGGCATTCAACACCATCATCCTGGACATCCTCCACTCCAAACTGACCCAGCTCACTGTGCCTGCCCCCACCTGTCAGTGGATTACTAGCTTTCTGACAGACAGGAAGCAGCAGGTGAGGCTGGGGAAAACCACATCCACCACCCGGACAATAAGCACAGGCGACCCCCAGGGATGTGTGCTCTCCCCTCTGTTGTTTTTACTCTACACCAACGACTGCACCTCAAAGGACCCCTCTGTCAAGCTCCTAAAGTTTGCTGATGATACAACGGTCATTGGTCTCATCCGAGACAGTGACGAGTCAGCTTATAGATGGAGGGTTGAACAACTGGTCCTATGGTGTACTCACATCAACCTAGAGCTGAACATGCTCAAAACAATGGAGATGACAGTGGACTTGGCAGCACTGTATCAGCAGTAAAGTCCTACAAGTTCCCGGGCTCCACTCTCTCCCAGGACCTGAAGTGGGCATCCAACATCAGGACCATCATCAAGAAGGCACCGCAGAGGATGTACTTCCTGTGCCAGCTCAGGAAGTTCAGCCTGCCTCAGGAGCTGCTGATACAGTTTTACAGAGGAATCATCGAGTCTGTTCTCTGCACCTCCATCACTGTCTGGTTTGGCTCAGTTACCAAACAGGACAAGTACAGACTTCAGTGAACAGTCAGGACTGCAGAAAAGGTCATTGGTGCAAGCCTCCTCTCCACAGAGGACCTGTACATCTCATGGGTCAGAAGGAGGGCAGAGAAGATTTCTGCAGACCCCTCACACCCTGGACACAATCTGTTCGAACTCCTCCCCTCTGGACAACCCAGGCACAAGGACAGTTTCTTCCCCCGGGCCATCACTCTGATTAACACTTATCTCACGACATTATGACTGAACAATAACCCTCAGTGCAATACCTGTAAATATACCTTATACATATCAATCCGTTGAATCCAGACTGTGTATATAGTACTTTATTTTTATTCCTAATGCACATTCCTTTGCTTGATTGCACATTACTTCTTTACTTCTGTTCTCAGCCTTACATTGTTTACTTGACCACTGCTGCCTTACATAAGGACATGTACATATGCATTGAGAGCCGCTGTACCAGAGTCAAATTCCTTGTGTGTCCAACACACCTGGCCAATAAAGCCGATTCTGATTCTAACTGATTTATTTACTAACCAATGTGCAGTAGAGAGTACAGACAGTGCCTGCTGAAATAATTCCACTCCACAGATCCATATCAGTAACTGCAAAGAGTGAGAGAAGAGGGTGTTGCACAGCAATGACGCACAACCAAACAGTTTTAAGTACCTTCACGTAAGAGACTGATGTGAATTGTGAACCTGACTGACCGTACCTTGATTTAAAGCTAGAGCTGGGCCATAAATGATGATTCCAGTGAAGAGGATCTTGAACAGGAAAAGATATAAGAAAATATATCAACATAAATGAGCATCAGATGAAAAACTGAGGTTTGACCGATGGAAGTTAAAACCATGTCATGTGTTGACTGCCTTCTTACTCACTGTTTGAACCATGAAGAGCACAGTTCCCATCAGACGGGTTGCTTTGTTGAAACGAAGCTCCAGGTACTTGGAGGAGACATGACAGAAAAACACAGACATTGTAACATTTCTACTTGCTACTAATTATAACTGAACCCTATGTATTTATATACCATTAGATTACAGGAAGGCATGTTGTTTTGAAGTCTGCAGTCATCCCAGGATCAGTGGTAAAACATTAAATACTCAAGTACTGAACTAAAGATTTGGTGTTCTGCCCTGTATTCTGAGAATGCTAAAATAGAAAATAAAGTGTATAGCAATAACTGCTGACATTCAGGAAATGTTTTATTGCAGCGACCACTGGTTGGATTTACTGACCTTGGAGCTACTTGAAAGGGAGTGATGTTTCCACTACTTGGTGGGACTTAAGGGTAAGTTTAAAAAAACACGTTGCATGTCTGTTAATGCCTTGTTTCTGTAACGTTAGAGAGAATTGTTGTAAGGCTGGAGAAGTTACTGTGTCTGCATTATGCCAGTTAAAATATGTGGTTTCTCAATTACCCACTTTGTTTAGAGTGTTACAAATCTCTTTTCATCGATACATATACCGTTGTTTACCTATCTATGGAGGAGAAATTCAAATCAATTAATGCCGTTGTGGTTTGTTGTGCTGTCCACTTTTGACACACCACCACCAATAGGAGTTGTGCACGTTCACAAACTATTCTCTTCTTTTTAGGAAAAGGTTCTCTGGTTTTATTGTTCTGAAATAATAAGATATTGTTCTGAAATAAGATTATATATTAAATGGTTGGAAACAAGCATGCCATGGCCACTTTAATCTTAGTCTTAATTCAGGGTTTGTTCCAGCTGCATTTAAGCAGGCTACAGTTATCTACTATTCTGTTGCAATCTTTTATTGAGGAAAACGGTATCTATGAAAAATTCCAGTCTCATTTTAGACTACAACACAGTACTGAATTTGCATTGCTGAAAGTCTAATGATCTCCTCCTGACAATTGATTCTGGTGACTCAGCCCTTTTGGTGCTTTTAGACAGCTGCATTTGGTACTTTAGACCATTAGATACTTGTCTCTCGGCTGAACCAGTGGGTGGGGCTTAGGCTCCGAGATGGTTCCAGTCTTATTTAACTGACGGAAGCTTTTCTGTAAAGCATTCATCTTCAAAGCCCACACAGTTCCTTGCCTCAAGCTATGTGCAGCAGTGCTGTCAGCTGAAATGGCAGAGTTGATACTAGATGAGGGGGATCACATACCAGATGCCATTCTACTCTGATGCAAAGTTGTTCTTGGGTACATTTTCAATCAGTCCAATCACTTCTTTGTCTATGCCCATAATCAAGTTCAACATATTCATCAGACAACATCAACAGAACAGTGCCATTATGTACTTACAGATCAGAACCCAGCTGATATTGCAAAAAGATCAATACCTGGAGAAAGGCTCACCAACAGTGTGTAATTTAGTGGACCATCTTTCCACCAAAAACCCCTGGTCCTGAAAAGTATGAGACCTATGAGCTTGTCAATCCTGAACTTGACTCTGAAATTAAGTCACAAGTAACCACTCCTGCTATGCACACTAAGGAGGAGAAACTGGGATCAGAGTGATTTGAGTGCTTCTGCACCTGGGATTCTCTCATGAGAGCCATTGCATTCTTGGTCCATTAAGCTCATTCCCACAAGTTGGACTCCAATAGCACTTTTCAGAAATGCAAAGGATTGCATCAGTGCAACAGACTCTATATGCCAAGATATGGAAGTGGTCAGAAGAATCATTATTTCAACTATTCATAAAGATGCTTATCCAGTGGAGTTTGTTACATTGTGGGAGAAGAAAGACATCTCTAAAACCTGCTCACTTTTGAGTCTTGACCATCTCATGGATGATGGTCTCATCCAGATTGGTGCACTTTTGAATCATTCTTCACTGGACTCAGTGGTTAAGAGCCCAGTCTTTCTTCCAGTGCAGAGCCACATCACAAAGTTGGTGTGGCACTATCATGAGGAAGGCAGGGAAGAAGCTTATAAGTTCAGTGATACATCACTGTTGTCATATGTCACAAGCTAAGAGGGAAGACAGAAGAACAAAAGACGTCAGATATTCCTCCACAATGTCTAAGTACTTCGATAGAGAGTCTCCATTCTGGATAAAAAATGAACACATAAAAACACACAGGATTAGGAGCAGTAGACGGCAAGCCGTGCACAATGGCGCCATCTTGCACACTCCTCCTCTGTTGACAGGCTCCTACTTCAGCTCCCATTATCTATGTGGGACTAGATGTTTTTGGTCCTTGGATGGTCATCACAACACACAAGAAGAGGTGCAGCACAGAACAAGCAAAGGGCCATACAGTACACTTAACATCTATGAGTACCAGAGCAGTACATATTGAAGTTGTAGAATCCATGGATTCTGCCAGCTGCATCAATGCACTGCAGAGGTTGTTTGCTGTAAGAGAACAAGCAAAACAGCTTTGATCGGATTGGGGAACCAATTTCATTGGAGCCAATATGGAATTGACAAGAACAAGAACAAGAGCACCCTGAGCTACCCCGATGAAAATGGTTGTATATGGGAATTTAATCAAGCACATGCATCATACATGGGAGATGCATGAGATTGTATGATGTGTTGCCCATAGGATTCTTGACTCCATGTTACTGTAAAATAAGGGTTTTCCCTTAACCCATGATGTGCTGTGTACTCTGCTCATGGAAGTATCAGCAACCATCAACTTGTTAGGTATTTTTAGTCAGATAGATATTGGTTAGGTACTTGTTGTATTAGAAATGTTTTTAGTGTAGACAGGATGTCTAGCTCAGGCTGTTAAATGCTTACTCATTTTCATGAGTTACTCCAGGTTGTTTATGGTCAAGGATAACTAGATAGAGAGTATATGACGTGTTTAATCATAATCATAATATCTTCTTATGCCTAATGTCAGGACATGTCACTGAATGTCCTGTTTTTAGATACACACCACTTAATCAACACACACACACACACACACACTCACATTGATTTTCTTCATGTTTTGACTATTGCTATGGCCAGCTGCACGGCTGGCACCAGAGACGTCACGGTTTGACGTCCCTGTGTAGAATGGGGTTAGCCCAAAACAGATATAATGTATAGGCCTGTTGGGTTCGGGGTCTTTCATCTTCCAGCTGCCTGCGTGCATGTTGGGGGTGCAAGATACCTGAGCGTGTAATGTTAACTTTTACCTGTGTTCATTGAATAAATCAGCACTGTATTGAAGTTACTTGGACTGCCTCGTCTCTCAGAATTAGCGTGGTACAAGAACTGGAAAGACTTCAAACTCAAGACCTCAATCCCTCTGTCCTGTGATCCTGACTCTCCATTTCTGCTGACCCCTGCTGTACTTCTTACTCAGAAACCTGGGATTCATCCACCACCTGTTTCTTCAGGCAACAGTGAAAACAAGTCCAACCATGGGCAAATATGTTTTGGACCCACTAGAGGGATGAGTATCTCACCACTCTCCAACCAAGATACAAATGGAAAAGAAGCCATCAAAATCTGCAATGTGGAGATGTGGTACTCTTGAAAGACAAGAGGTCCCATCAAAAAGAATGGTTCGTGGGATTGGTTACTGCCACCTCTCCCAGCAAATGACAGCATGGTCCGAAAGATAGAAGTATGGATAACATCTCAAGGCACTCCCAAGCCCTTCTTAAGGTCAATATCTCATATCATCCTTATCTTGTCAAAAGGGGACTGAACATCAGGGATGGATGTTTGAACTGAGTTTGTTATGGCATCTAGAGATACCAGGTGGGGGGGTGTTTATTCTCATGATACTAAAGTAGAAAAGAAAATTTATAGTTAATGCTATATTTAGTTTACTCTTTGTGCTAGTTAAGTTCTATATTTAAAAAGGTCATAAGTGGAGTCACATGGGAAACATAGTAATGAGAGCTCATTCAGCCCACTCTTTAGCTTCATCATCATATTGCATGGTTGGTTCAATTGCTAGCCATCCTTTTCTTGCAGCCCACAGAAGCCATCAGTTGTGTTTACTGTTTTATACTTGTAAGACATTTATATTACTTAGCTCCGTGCTTTTTTTGTGTATTTTTTTGTAAACTAATGTTATTGGTTTGTGTTATGTAAAGTTACCCATGTGGTCAGCAGTTATGCTAGGGTTGGGACTTCAAGAACATGTAAATTCTTCTAAAAGAATTGTTTCCTTTATTTTTATTTTATACAGATTCACTCAGTTTCATGTTTGTCACATACATAACATAAATAAAGGAGCAACAAT
>NW_018128096.1:328055-329260 GCF_001952655.1 Monopterus albus
TGGCTAAATGTTTTTCTGTTATACACTGGGAGATAGTTAGCATGAAAAGAGAACTCAAACCATTTTACATACGTAAAATGCACATTCTGAATTCTTGCATCAGGTACAATATGAAAATAAACCCATACGCACCTCATACACACTGGTGATGGACAGTCTGTAGAAGACTGGGAGAAAGACCTCAGAGGTGACCACCACTGTCAATATATAGGCAACACAAAATAATCCAACAATGGCTCCGTAGTGGTACACCTACAGCACAGAGCAGAGATTTTTTTTTAGCAAACTCACAATGACTGGTAATGAACTATGACATGCAAATGCTAAGAATCATTTGGGTTTTGTGTCATCAGCAGTCACAGCTAGGATGATAGGAAGTTGTCACTGTGCAGGTTGAAGACCAGTATGTATTGTAATGTACTGTACAGAGTAACAGTCTTCATTTATACAAAAGATACAAATGCGGTCTCTTAGAGGATGTTCATGTTGTATTTTTATTTATAATATATAAGTTCAATTCATTCAGATTCTCATCTGAAACATACATTCAAGTTTAATTTTTGAAGCAGTTTAACAAGAGCTTTTCACAGTTTGTCAGATGATTTTTGTTTGACTATTGCTCTGTTATTGTGACTGTAATACTGAACTTAATAACGCATGAGCCAAAGTTCATACACTTAAATACCAGAGGTAGGGGACTCAAGCCATATGACTTGACTTGAATCAGACTTAAGTCAGAAATTTAAGGACTTGAGACTTGCTTGACTAACATCTGCCTTTTTATTTAAATCCAGACGCTTTTATTTCAAAAGGTCATTTTTCCAAAGTCGGCTTTTATTGCACAATACCCTTTTCCCCATTGGCCTATTTATTTCAAAATGCCACTTTTCAGCAGAATGACTTTGTCTGTCAATCAGTACTAGTGGGTGGGACCTGCTGATCCTTTGACATCGATTCGTTTTCCTGTACGCCTGTGTGGGGCTGTGTAGCTAGATACAACGGGAAACGTTGGAAGTCATGAGAGATGGCAGACTTGAGTGAACTCCGTGAAGTCCTGCTTACTTTAGCAGATCAAACAGAGAGAAATCACTTGCCAGCAGATGCTGTTTTGAGTCGTTTGGATGATATTTTTGAAATGCTCGGGATGTTAATTGCTCTTCAAGGTGCTCACATTGATGACGCAATTTTCGACAGTTTGAGAGCAA
>NW_018128096.1:329306-329875 GCF_001952655.1 Monopterus albus
CGTGTTGGCCGTCCACATCTTGAAATTCCAGGTGCAGCATTCAGGACTTTGGTGCTGTCTGGCATAACCATCAGAAACATTGCTAACATGTTTGGTGTGTTCTGAAGTCTGACAGCAGCAGGGAGAAAAGACCTTCGATATCGCTCCTTCAGACATTTAGGATGTAACAGTCTGTCACTGAAGGAGCTGCTCAGAGATGACACTGCACCGTACATGGGTGGGAGTCGTTTTCCAGCACGGATGATAGCTTGGCCACCATCCTCCTTTCTCTCTCCTCCTGCAATGAGTCCAGGGACATCCCTAAAACTGAGCTGGGCTTCCTGACCAGCTTCTCCAGTCTCTTCCTGTCTGCCATCGTGATGCTGCTGCACCAGCAGACCACTCCATAGAAGATGGCTGAGGCCACCACAGTCATAAAAGGTCTTCAGTAGTGCTCCCTGCACTCCAAAAGACCTTAGTCTCCTCAGCAGAAAGAGTCTGCTCTGTCCTTTCTTGTAGAGTGCATCAGTATTGTGTGACCAGTCCAGTTTATTGTTCAGGTGAACACCCAGGTATTTGTAAGAGTCCAC
>NW_018128096.1:332368-334794 GCF_001952655.1 Monopterus albus
TTTGTAACTCTTTAAAAGTTACTAAAGGTGACCTTTCCCTCACCAAAGTCCCCCAGGAAATGTAATATCACTCATTAAAGTAGTAGTAAATTAAAACTAAATCTAATAACTATGGTGAGATGACAAAGGTACTTTTATTTGTTTTTTTCCCAGATGGTGATTTGTTGTCCATGGTGGGGTAGATGGTTTTTCTAGGTTAATTGTCTACCTTAATGCTACCACAAACAACAAAGCCACAACAGTTTATGATGGGTTCTTGTCAGCTGTCAGGCAATATGGCATACCATCACGAGTTAGGTAAGTCAGGTAACAAACACACACAACATGCCTGAAATTCTTTATCTGGGATTTTCCAAACAGTAGGTACCAGCAGAAATTCACTCCTATAGCTCTGATATTAGCTAGCTTCGGGGCTGGCCAAGCTCTCGTCTCGATGTCTAGCTTTTCTGGAAAGTCCGCCTTGAAAATGGATTTTTAAGTATGTCCAAGAAGAAGTCAATTTCTCCTCCTCCGTCAGCCATTGTGAGTGTGTAAAATTCTAACTCAAATGTATTAATGTGTGCATATCGCTACAGACGTGTTTTGCTAGTTGAACTTGACTAACAGTTTTGCTCTGACCAACCAATCAGAGGACAGAAAAATGCTGACATTACTGTAGGCCAGTTAATACAGTTTAAGTTAGATCGGCCAGCACTACTGATTCTGAAGGCCCTGGGCAGATTAGACTGACATGGCTGAAATCTGATTGGACAAAAAAAATCTAACATCCACATACACCTACTGGAAGCAGTGCAGCCAAGAGAAACACTATGAAATGAAGAGAATAGACTGTTGGGAATAAATTAATACAATTTCATGGAACAAATATTAGAATTTAGGTTGTAAATGTAGGTCAGTGCTTCTGATAGTGTTTAGGCCAGCAGAGAAGGCCTTGCTGGCCCTGACGGCCCACCACTGCTTTTATGATAACATAGTTGGCTTGTTCCAATTCATCTGGACTGTGGGGTAAGTCGCATTTGTACCATCCTTTGCATTTGTGGTTTTAAACTGAGGGGTTGTATGACTTGGCAATGGAAGGAATGCTACCCCTGTTACCAAAGAGGTGACGGTGGAGAAACCTTGGAAACAGTCAGGTGTTAGTACTGAACTGTCCATGAAAGTGGCACAAGTCTGTATCTCTGGTCAGATTTATGCATCCTTTTCAGGGTCAATTAGCTCAAACATCTGCTTCGTTTGTGTTTCCTCTACAGGCGATGTACTCAGAAATAAGGGTCCAGTGAACCATGATGTCTGTACAAGACGAGATACAGTTAGGGATCTCGATGCATGGTCTGCAGGCTTCTACTCTGTGTATACATAGTGCCATTGTTCAGGCTTTGATGACAGGCAGATATGTTGGACTCTGTTGTGGACATACAGTGGGTACGGAAAGTATTCAGACCCCCTTAAATTTTTCACTCTTTGTTATATTGCAGCCATATGCTTAAAGCATTTAAGTTCATTTTTTTCCTCATTAATGTACACACAGCACCCCATATTGACAGAAAAACACAGAATTTTTGACATTTTTGCAGATTTATTAAAAAAGAAAAACTGAAATATCACATGGTCATAAGTATTCAGACCCTTTGCTGTGACACTCATATATTTAACTTAGGTGCTGTCCATTTCTTCTGATCATCCCTGAGATGGTTCTACACCTTCATTTGAGTCCAGCTGTGTTTGATTATACTGATTGGACGTGATTAGGAAAGCCACACACCTGTCTATATAAGACCCTACAGCTCACAGTGCATGTCAGAGCAAATGAGAATTATGAGGTCAAAGGAACTGCCTGAAGAGCTCAGAGACAGAATTGTGGCAAGGCACAGATCTGGCTAAGGTTACAAAAACATTTCTGCTGCACTTAAGGTTCCTAAGAGCCACTTCTGCTTGACCATCATCTCATACTACTCTCAAGTATGCCACTGAACCAATGGCCTTGGTCGATGCATCTGAGAACACCATAATTCTTTGTAGGTTGCTTTGCTGAGTGAAGTCATGGTGCACATGGAGTTGTTTTAGATCTTGAAGTCAATTTCTCCAGGATTCTGTTAGGTATTGCTTGTCTTCTGGTAGGGGTGTGTCCCAGCCAGGCTGCTCGAAAATAAGTTCTCTCAGAAGGGCTCTTCCCTGGATTGTGACAGGTGCAAGTAGGCCCAAGGGATCAAAGATACTGCTAACTGTGGAGAGAACTCCTCGACGGGTGAATGATTTGGTGGTGGTTGGCAGAGAGAAGGTGAATGTGTCGGTCGTGATCTCCCACAGGAGGCCCAAACTTCGTTGTGTGGGTGTGGCCTTTTCACCAAGTTTTGTTTACGTTCAGTTAAGCAACTCGGACTAACGTCAGAGGTCAGACAACCTCTTTATAGGTTTTCCCCTCTCCA
>NW_018128096.1:336040-338214 GCF_001952655.1 Monopterus albus
CTCAGCTTTTCTGCTGCCTGCGCGCAGGTAGAGGGGTGAGAGAGCTCTGGACGTGTCCTGTGAATTTTACCTGTGATCCTCTGAATAAACCAGCACGGTTATTTTTTATAAAATCTAAAGCGGTCTCTTTCGTCTCATTGAGAGTTCCTGGTTTGAAAGAACCGGAAGAAGCTATACAGAAATAATAGCTTATAACTGTTTTGAAGTTACTTGGACTGCTTCGTCTCTCAGAGTTAGCATGGTAAAAAGTACCGGGTACAACAATTCCCATCAGTTCAGCTTGTCTTCTGGTAGGGATGTGTCCCAGCCAAACTGCTCGGTAATAAGTTCTCTCAGAAGGGTTCTTCCCTGGATTGTGACAGGTGCAAGTAGACCAAAGGGATCAAAGATACTGCTGACTGTGGAGAGAACTCCTTGGCAGGTGAATGATTTATTGGTGGTTGGCAGAGAGAAGGTGAATGTGTCTGTCGTGATCTCCCACAGGAGGCCAAAACTTCGTTGTGTGGATGTGGCCTTTTCACTAAGACCTAGGTCTTTAACTGTTGCACAATCTTCAGGTGGGAAGGCCTCAAAAACAACAGCATGGCAGTTTGATACAAACCTATGTAAGTGAAGGTTCGACTTCCGGTGTCGCGTGGAGTGGCAGCGAGTTCCAGCAGCTTTATCCTCTTTTGTGTTTCTTTTCGTGCTTTCTGAAGTTTTCCATGTTTGCTTTGTGTTCAGCTGCTAGCTCTGAGCTGTGTGTGCCTTCCTTACAGGGAGAAGCTGCAGATTCCCTCGAAGATACGATGTAAAATGCGGGGCTACAGAGCTGGTGTAAAGTGCCGGGAGAGGAAACGGAGGTATAAGCCATGTCTACCATATGTCATTATGGGAAATGTCCGGTCCCTCCCCAATAAGATGCACAAGCTAACGGTGCTAACGAGACTGCAACGGGAGTACAGGGAGAGTAGCCTTCTGTGCCTCACCGAGACCTGGCACATCACTGTTAAGGAAGAATTCTGTAGCAGAGACATTGAGCTAATAGCAATCACTGTATGGCTGTACTACATTCCTCGGGAGTACTCACATGTAGTGGTGATGACTGTTTACATTACTCCTGCAGCCAATGCTACTGTTGTGTGCGAGCATACACAAAGCGCCATATCTAGGCTGCAGACACAACATCCACAGGCTTTAATTCTTATCTCGGGGGACTTTAACCATGCTTCTCTCCCCTTCTCAGCCACACTCCTGAACTTCACCCAGTATGTAAATTGCCACACAAGGGACAATAAAACTCTGGACCTACTGTAATGCCAGGAAGGCATACACCTCCGCCCCCTACCCTCTCTAGGTCGCTCTGACCACAACCTTATTCAGCTACTTCCTGTGTATACTCCAGTGGTGAAATACAGTGCCTTGCGAAAGTATTCGGCCCCCTTGAACTTTGCGACCTTTTGCCACATTTCAGGCTTCAAACATAAAAATATAAAACTGTAATTTTTTGTGAAGAATCAACAACATGTGGGACACAATCATGAAGTGGAATGAAATTTATTGGATATTTCAAAGTTTTTTAACAAATAAAAAACTGAAAAATTGGGCGTGCAAAATTATTCAGCCCCTTTACTTTCAGTGCAGCAAACTCTCTCCAGAAGTTCAGTGAGGATCTCTGAATGATCCAATGTTGACCTAAATGACTAATGATGATAAATAGAATCCACCTGTGTGTAATCAAGTCTCCATATAAATGCACCTGCACTGTGATAGTCTCAGAGCTCCGTTTAAAGCGCAGAGAGCATCATGAAGAACAAAGAACACACCAGGCAGGTCCAAGATACTGTTGTGGAGAAGTTTAAAGCCGGATTTGGATACAAAAAGAGTTCCCAAGCTTTAAACATCCCAAGGAGCACTGTGCAAGCGATAATATTGAAATGGAAGGAGTATCAGACCACTGCAAATCTACCAAGACCTGGCCGTCCCTCTAAACTTTCAGCGCATACAAGGAGAAGACTGATCAGAGAGGCAGCCAAGAGGCCCATGATCACTCTGGATGAACTGCAGAGATCTACAGCTGAGGTGGGAGACTCTGTCCATAGGACAACAATCAGTCGTATACTGCACAAATCTGGCCTTTATGGAAGAGGTGCAAGAAGAAAGCCATTTCTTAAAGATATCCATAAAAAGGGTCG
>NW_018128096.1:338607-342088 GCF_001952655.1 Monopterus albus
ATTTCAGTCTCTCGATGTGCAAAACTGATAGAGACATACCCCAAGCGACTTACAGCTGTAATCGCAGCAAAAGGTGGCGCTACCAAGTATTAACTTAAGGGGGCTGAATAATTTTGCACGCCCAATTTTTCAGTTTTTTATTTGTTAAAAAAGTTTGAAATATCCAATAAATTTTGTTCCACTTCATGATTGTGTCCCACTTGTTGTTGATTCTTCACAAAAAATTACAGTTTTATATCTTTATGTTTGAAGCCTGAAATGTGGCAAAAGGTCGCAAAGTTCAAGGGGGCCAAATACTTTCGCAAGGCACTGTAGGCATCACCACTGGTCAGACTAGTAAAGGCATGGACGGAGGAGGCAGTTGAGCAGCTGAGGGACTGTTTTCACACCACAGACAGGGACATCCTCTGCAGTCCTCATGGAGAGGACATAGATGGCCTCACACTCTGTATTTTGGATTACATAAACTTCTGTGTGGAAAATACCTTGCCGTCCAGGAGACTACGGTGTTTTCCCAATAACAAGCCATGGGTGAGCCCCGAGTTAAAGGCACTGCTGAATGAGAAGAAGAGGGTTTTCTTCTCAGGGGACAAAGAGGAGCTGAGCAGAGTGCAGAGGAAACTAAAGTATATGATCTGGAGGTGCAAGGCTAGCTACAGGAAGAAACTAGAGCAGAGCATGGAAACGAACACGTACATGAGGTGTGGAGAGGTCTGAAACACATCTCGGGCCATGGAAAAAGTGAGGATGGTCGCCGGGTCATGGGAGACCAGTCCTGGGCAAACAAATTGAATTATTTCTTTAATAGATTTGACTCTAACCAGGGACAGCACAGTGGCACAGTGGCGCAGTGGGTAGTGCCGTTGCCTCACAGCAAGAAGGTTCAGGGTTCGCGACCTTTCTGTGCAGAGTTTGCATGTTCTCCCTGTGCTTGTGTGGGTTTTCTCCAGGTTCTCTAAATTGCCCATAAGAGTGAGTGTGTGTGTGTGTTCATTTGCATGTTGGCCCTGCGATTGACCGGCGACCTGTCCAGGGTGTACCCTGCCTTTCGGCTGATGCCGGCTGGGATTGGCCTCCCACTGTCATGGAGGGTTCTCAACAGCCTACAGCTCCTGACCAGTCACCGCCCACCTGCCCCCTCTGCCTGACGGTGGACCAGGCCAGGAAGGCCACAGGCCCAGTCCACATCAGCCCCAGGGTCCTCTGGGAGTGTGCAGACAAGCTCAGTGAAGTGGTCCTGTACAAGTTTAATCTGAGTCTTCACCTGAAGAGAGTCACGGCTCTGTGGAAGACATCCTGTGTGGTCCCGGTTCCTAAAATATCTCATCCTAAGGAGCTGAGCCATTACAGATCCGTTGCCCTGACCTCCCACCTGATGAAGACCATGAAGAGGATTGTCCTCAGCCACCTCCTGCCCAAGTGAGCTCAGCGCTCAACCAGTTGCAGTTTGCATATCTACCTGGCATCGGGGTAGATGACGCTGTTATCTACATGCTGCATTGAGCCCTATCTCACCTGGAGTCCCCCGGAAGTATTGTGAGGGTCATGTTATTTGACTGCTCCAGTGCTTTCAACACAATCCAGCCGTCACTACTGAGGAGAAGTTGACAGGGGCAGGTGTGGACCAACACCTGTCTGCATGGATCATTAACTACCTCACAGACAGACCTCAGTTCGTAAGGCCATCACCACCAGTCATGCCGGTGAGCTTTCAGAGCTCATAAATTGAGATTGTGGATACCTTTAAATACCTGGGTGTCCACCTCAACAATAAACTGGATTGGACCAACAACACAGATTCCCTGTACAGAAAGGGCCAGAGCTGCCTCCACTTGTTGAGGAGACTGAGGTCCTTTGATGTGTGTGGGGTACTCCTGACATTTTATGATCCTGTGGTGGCATCTGCAGTTTTTGTCGCTGGTGTGGGTTGGGCAGGAGGTAGCATGGACAGGGAGAGAAAGAGACTTAATAAGCTGGTTAAGAGAGCTGGTTCTGTCCTGGGCTGCCCTCTGGATTCCATCAAGGTGGTGGCAGACAGAAGGATGCTGGCCAAACTAACATCCATCGTGCATAACCCCTCCCATCCCCTGCACCACACAGTGGAGGCTCTGAAAAGTTCTTTCAGCACAAGACTGCTACATCACCAGTGCAAGAAGAAGCGTTACCATAGGTCATTCCTCCCCACAGCTATCAGACTGTACGACATCACTGCAATGATAAGCTAGGTGTGGGGGACTATGCAATAGTCAACTGAGGTGCAATACTCAAATCCTGGGGGTAAAACGCATTGTAAATATGCACGTGTAAAATCTTGTCCTTGATGATTTTCTCTCGAATACTTTATATTGTCTTGTTTTAGGTATTTTTGAGTAGTTTTTCAGAGATCCTCATGGCTGAAATACAGGTATTTCCTCCATTGTGGGATTAATTATACCATAAAAAGCAAAGGAAGTTTCAATGGTCTTTGTGCACTAAGAAACAGTGGAACATCTGCTGTTTGTCAGCGAGGAGTGCAACCTTTTCTTTCCTAAATTGTAACAGGACACCTAGTAGGCTATGAGGTCGGGACCTTTAAGAAGTACATTTTTGAGGGAGATACCAGACCATCAGGCACTGGAATCAAAGACCACCCTGATCTGATTGGGCTTTTGTGGGTGGTAAACTCCAAATGTTGGGAGATACCAGCATTCCTCATTTTTTTCCAATGGCAGTGCTACCTCAGCATGTCCATTGGCAAAGATATTGCCCATAAAGTCCACATACTGTTGCTGCATATCAGGTATCCCTTTCAAGATCCGTAGCAAGGATACAAGTTGACTGTTTGCCTGCTCTTTGTTGTTTGGCAAATATTGGCGTGGTTCTCTGAATGGCAGCGGAGCAACCCAACTGTTGCTTTCATTTCTACTGACCTTTGTATCTATTAATTTTAAGAAGATTTTGTCCTCAACTTATGGGGCAGGCTTGTTGTCATGCTCAATTTTACTGAACACTGACTGTCCCAGTGTCCTTTCAGTCACTTTTCCATGCTAGTTGAAGCCATGTTGTGCTTCTTTAACATGCATGAAGCTTGTGCAAGGTGGAAAAATTGACAGCCGACCACGCTCTAGCACACTGGTCTTAAATGTGTTGACTGTTGGTTTGTGTGCATTGCCCAGACACACTTTGCCTATCGCCACCCAGCCTAGGTTGAGATTGTTAGGTTATTTCTTAGTTAGATAGATATTCAGAGATTTGTTGTCTAGGAATGTTTAGTGCAGACAGGGTGACTGGCTTAGGCGGTTAACTGTTCAACCTGCAGTGCAGACTGCAGGCACGTCAAGGTTACAGGAAAACTGCTGTTAGTGTCAACTGTAATGCTAGTCTTAATATTTGTCTTAATGTGTAAGGTTATGTCCAATTGTTTTAGATACACACCACGAAAACAACAGTCACGCACCTTGACTTTTCCGCATGTTTTGGCTAAACGTTATAGCAGCTGCAA
>NW_018128096.1:351073-357928 GCF_001952655.1 Monopterus albus
GCCGTCAGGGACGAATGTTATTATGACGGTAAAAGTAACCATAATATTTGTCTTAATGTGTAATGTTATGTCAAATTGTTTTAGATACACACCACGAAAACAACAGCCACACACATTATTTTCTTCATGTTTTGTCTACTGCTCTGCTCAGCTGCCAAGCTGGCATATCAGGTGACGTCACGGTTCGACAGCCCAGAAATGATTAATATTGTATAGCAATGCTTGGTTCGGGGTCTTTTTCTGCTTCCGGGCTGCTGGGCAGCCTGGGGGTTGGAAGATCTCTGGACTTGAAGTGTTAATTCTTGCCTGTGACTTTTTGAATAAACCAGCACGGTTATATTTTTTATATACTCAAGTGGTCTGAGTCGTCCCTCTGAGTTCCTGGTTTGAAAGAACCGGATGAGGCTTTATAATGGTTTTCAGCCTTTAAGATGTTGGGCAAAAGGGGCATTGCATGGCCCGTTGATCTGCTCCCAGACTTTGTGCGTTCTAAGCACATCTCTTCCAAGTAGCAACAGTATTTCTGCCTTTGGGTCCAACTCCAGGATGTGCCTGGCAATGTGACATAGATGGGGCTGGTGTAACACTGCACTCGGCATTGGAATCTCTGAATGGTTGTTCAAAATCTCGTTGCACTCGAGGAGTGAAGGGAGACACACAACCACTTTGCCATCGAGTGACTCTCTCTGGTAACCTTCAGCCTTTCTGCCAGATACCTCTGTGATACCAGAGCAGGTTCTGAGGTAGTAACAGCATGGACCACCCTCTATGCCGAACAGCTCGAAAAACTCTGATCTGGCTAGTGAGCGATTGCTCTGGTCATCCAGAATCACATAGGCTTTAATGTCTTTGTCCTGAGCACCCTTTGGGTTTATC
Source organism: Monopterus albus (assembly GCF_001952655.1). Lineage (NCBI taxonomy): Eukaryota > Metazoa > Chordata > Actinopteri > Synbranchiformes > Synbranchidae > Monopterus > Monopterus albus. Next base: position 351,950 of record NW_018128096.1, read on the forward strand.
TTGGTGAGGCAAATCTTTGAGCACGAGCAGCTCCATTTTCCTGGGCCGCAAATGTCAGTGCAGCTTGCGCTGACAATGCCCATGTTTGAGTTGCCTTCTCCCTCCCCGTCATCCTCTTGAGGCAATGATGAAGCCTTACCATACCATACCAACTTCATTTATAAACCACTGAAACAACCAAGATGGACCAAAGTGCTGTACAGTGTGATTAAAAATATACGTTAAAAATAAACACAACTTACAAGGACAGTTAAAATCAACACCAATAACAGACATCAGTCAATACAGATAAAATCAACACAAAAATAAGATATCAATCAATACAGATAAGATCGCACCAATAAATAGTATCAAAACGCCAACGAGAATAAATGAGTTTTCAAAAGGGACTTAAAAACCAGCAAAGAAGAGGCTTGTGGTAAATTGTTCCATAATCTGGGAGCAGCAGCCGCAACGGCACGATCGCCTTTAAGGCCACGTTCACACTGCAGGCTGAAGTGGCTCAAATCCGATCTTTTTGCCCAAATGTGACCCATATCCGATTTCCTTATGACAGTGTGAACAGCACAAATCCGATTTTTTCAAATCGGCCCAGGCCACTTTCATATGTGTTTTGCAATGCGACTTCAGTCTGAATGGCCATGTCGCATTTCATGCAATTTTTATGTCTTTGAAATGCGACAGACGTCACAATTCTGCACTGGAGGAGGCGAGGCCATAAGCAATACTTGTGCTTTCCTTCTCGATATTCTTCTTCTTATTATTTCTTTATTTCGATTGCACATTAACTGGTACATCACTACGCACATGCTATCACGAACCGCATCAATTTTAATTTTCGCAAACACAGTACGCTGCGTCTGACGTCACATCCTCTTCTGCGCATGTGGGTCACCTCAGGGCCGTATACCGTTCACACATGAGACAGATGGCAGTCACATTTAAATGACAGTGTGAACAACAGCGCAAAAAAATCAGATTTCTGCAAAAAATCCAATCTGAGCATTAAGACCTGCCGTGTGAACGTAGTCTAAGCTTGTGCTTTTTTCTGGGCACACTCAAAAGAAACTGATTTCAGGGAACGCATAGGTGCCATTGAAGCAAGTCAAATACATAGGGAGGTGCGAGGCCATGGAGGGATTTAAAAGCAAATAATAAAATTTTGTAGTGGATCCTAAAATAAACAGGTAACCAGTGCAAACAAGCCAAGACTGGAGAAATGCAAGTGCAGTGCAAGACAAATAAATTCTTAAAAAATCATACAATGTGATTTCCTGAAATTTTTTTTTAGTTCTGTCTCTCAGAGTGGGAATGCACCTACAATGTGAATTTCAGACCCCTCCATGATTTCTAAGTGGGAGAACTTGCAAATTCGCTGGGTGTTCAAATAGTTCTGTTCCTCACTGTAAATCACAGCCCACAATAAGGCTGGAGAATGACCCAGCTCAAATAAGGACAACTCAAAGCTGGAGAAGGAAGGTAATGATGAAATCTGTTTGCATTTAAAAGTTGTTTTATAAACAATAGCTATTCCCCCTCCACGGCCCGATGGCCTTGGGGAGTTAAGAAAAGTACTGTCAGGTGGCTGTAGTTCAAGAAGAGCACTGGACTCACCCACACCTAGACAGGTCTCAGTCACACAAAGAAAATCCAAGTTCCGGGAAGTAAAGAAATCCTTTAAAATAAAAGTCTTATTTGATCTGGCATTAACTAGGCCGATCTTGATAGGAGCCGGCAGGCCAGCCAGCCTGAAGGCACGCTTCAGTGACCGTAGATTCGAGCGGTTAATCCCAGGTCGACATAGACATGGATAGCAGCTACGAGGCCACCTAGTCCCCCAATCCAAGCCAACCACTGACACCAGCGATGAGTGGACAGGGTCCAGAGAATGCTGCGAAGCCCAGAGGCTGGCAGTCGAAGCACACTGAATCAAAGAAGTGAAGGAAAAACTCGCCAAGGAGGCCTTTAGCCTTACCAGCTGTCCACCTCGCCTGCCCCAACGTCTCTGCCTCCTCCTCCTCTTGAATGGGAGAGCCGGAACACGGTGAAGGTAAGCAGGTATTCCTGATAAAAACGAAGGTAGGGACTTGTGCCAGGGATGATCAAACTGCACAAAGTTTGAAACATTCAATCGCAGATTCAGCAGAGTTTGACGGTCATACGACAAAAGAGAGTCGCCATTCTGGATAAAAAATGAACAATACAACACAAAAACAAACAGAATTAGGAGCGGTAGATGGCAGGCCGTACACACTCGCGCCATCTTGAACTAAGCTGCTACATCAGTAGAACAGAGTTTGCACCATATACACAAGCACAGTATGTGCATGAGGTCGCCTTAACAGCTCGAAATGATGTCGAGATGCATGGCTACATCATGATTGGTGCTGCTGCTTCCAGAGCACTTCACTGAGGACGTGCAGACTTTGGCTAAGTGGGAGGTGGAGGAACAGCATTTAAAACATATTCCTTTCTCTTTAAAGAAGGTCTTTCGCTCATTGAAGGGTTTGTTCTGAAAAATTCTGTATTTTTTTGAGGGGATTAGGTTTGTTGTAAAGGACAGTTCTTGTTAGGGTCATTGTTGGCGATGGTGACATCCGTTTTTTGCACTGAAATGGGTTTATTGGGTTAAAATAGCTTGAAGTGGATTTGACTGGTTTAGTGTGAGTTGTGGTGCTGGACTGATACATAAAACTGGCGTCATTTCGCTTCTTTGCCTCGTAGCAGAAGAACATGCAAAAGTACTCAAAGGGTGGAAAGCGACCATGGTTTTCTTCTTTGTAATATGAGCCAGTCAACACCCACTTCTCCTGAAGCCCATAGGGGAGTTTTTCTGCAATTGGTCCAATTCCACGTGGAGTGTCTAGATATGACAAACCAGTGAGGTAGCCATCTTCTTTGGCGCATTCGATTTTCAAGAGCAAATCCCCTAGTTCTCGTAGCTTTATTTGGTTTTCGGTGGAAACTTTGGGAAAGCTTTCTAACCACTGAAACTGTGATTTTTCTAGGACTTCTGGAGCTACATAAGATTCCTGTAGCCTTTCCCATGCTTTGCTTAAGGCCATTGTGGGGTTGTTGATATGGACTGCACGGATATCTTTCCTCAGATCACTAGAGTCCTTTCCCAGCCATTTTGTCATAACGTCCAATTCTTGAGTTGCTGTGAGCTGAAGTCCCTCAGTTGCACTAGTGAATGAGGAATACCATGCATGGTAATTCTCTGGTTTATCATCAATTTGATACAGCCCTGAGTTGACAAGCTCTCTTTGTGCCAGATGCTGTGCCACAGGTTCTGCCCCAGGTGGGGTGCTAGCTGGAAGAATGTATTGAGGTGTGCATAGTTGCCTTTTCATCAACTTTTAGTGTACCAGGTGAATTGTCACTTGTGCAGGCCTTCAGTTTGTAAGCAGGTGGGTGACAGGTGAGTGGCTAGATTGTGCTGTCAGGATTGGCACATAAAGCTGCCAATAATGTCTCAGGTGAACTCAATTATAATGCCAGATGAAGTAAAGTAGCTAGTTATCTCTTTACTGCACACAGTTAAGAGCATACACTGCCGTAGTCCAGAAACACTTCAAGTCAAAAACAACAGTCCAGGGTCAATGCCGGCAAACTCACACAGCCAAGGAATCCAAAACGAGAGGTGAGAGAGGGAAGTCCGATAATCAATACACAGAAGACAGTCTGAAGCAGAAGGGCAAGGCAGGACTCGGTGGTCAATGGCAATCCAGGGTCAAAAACAGGGATATCAGATACGAGAATAACGCTGGAAAGTCTGCACGGGAGTCAAGAACAATCTGGCAGCTTTCCGGTGGGGTGAAAGCTGCTTATAATGGGGTATAAACAGGTGTAAACAATGAGTGCTTGATTAAAGTAAAAAGTCTGTAACTGAGATATGGCTATAACAGGAAGTTGACAAATTAAAAGCACGAGACCGGAAACAGGAGGGACAGAATCATGACAGTGGCTCCTCTGGATCCATGGAACAAGGCAGATCCCACTCCCCGGCTTCAGGTGAGGACTATAGCGTTCTGAACAATACTGCCATACTCCCGCCTACACCCTCTGTGATACATGTTTACTGTAGCTAGGTATCCTAGATAAATACTACAGGTCCCAAGTGGGGTTATATTTTAACACCTAAGTCACATAATGTTACGGCTGAATCATATCTGAACAGAAAAGGCAGGACTCAAGGAGACGCAGGGCTCACACCCAGGTCAGGGAAATATTTATTGTAAGGCGAAAAGAAGAAGAAGACCACAAGGAGTGGATGCGGGGATTTAGTAGCGGGTCTCGGGCAGCTGTAATGACTGGACCACTGGACGGGCAACCCAGGGTTGGCGGGGAGATGTGATACACTGTTCAGGAGCAGAGAAGGAGAGCATGAGGAAGGACAACAGACAGACAAGGGTGTGATATATGGTGTACAATAACAGATGACCTGCGCATAGGGGAATGCAGGTTCTGGACAGGAGAGCGCTGTTGGCTGGGAAGGTTGTCTCAGGAGCCGGAACCAGAATGGGGTACGTGGAGTCCCAGAGCACAGCAGAGCAGGTCGGTGGGAGCCAGGAAGGGGGAAGAGGCTTGACTCTCAGAAAAAGATATGTAGGCAAGAGCAAGAGCCAATACTTCGCTAATCCGGACACTTAACACAAACTTCAGGCGAGTATCGGGAGGGCGAAGCCCACAGAGTCACTAACACTAGGTAACAGTACAAAAATATAAAGCACTCCTCAGTCAGACAGTTCCAAAAGTAAAGCACTTCTCAGTTCAACAGTTCCAAAAGTAAAGCACTTCTCAGTTAAACAGTTCCAAAAGTAAAACACTTCTCAGTTAAACAGTTCCAAAACGTAAAGTACTTCACCGGTAAACAGTTTGAAACGAAAAGTCCTCCTGAGTGGTTCAGTACCTGCGGATATAGAGATCGGGAGCATAGTATTTGCGAAGTTGTCGGTAGAAAGACGAGTATTATCTGGCGACAGGGCAGAGTCCGCGGCAACCCCGGTGCCCGTTGATGAGGTGCTCGGAACGGCGTGACCCACGGACGTAACACATAATTTCTCCTTTGGTATTGCAAGGCCTGTTCAAGTAAAAAAGAAGACTTTATGACATGCAGGTAGCCATCTAATTGCCCCAATAAAACAAAAAACTCTGAAAATTGTGACGTCAGAGGTCATAAATATTGTCTTCACACCTCTGTTTGACAGGAGCAGGAGCGTATATATCTCTCTGGCATGACTTTTTTATTTATTAGCTAAGGGTTAGTTTGTAGCATAGCAATGCAGAGGAGGTTTTTGACTTGAGACTTGAGACTTTGTGACTTGCACACGTGTGACTTAGTCCAACCTCTGTTAAATACAACATATTATATACAGTAAGTAAATACTGAGCCTGTGACTGCTTTCTCCAGAAAAACAAGTGTCTAATATATGTGATGTTTTTATATAATTTTTTTCTCTATAAGTCCATTCCTTATTTTTAAGAGCTACAACATATAACTGAGCTTTCTCAACAATTTCAGTGGGCCGTTATGTCCGCAAGAGCACATAACCTTCTTTCTTCCAAAAAGTCTTTCTGTTTCAGTCTGTTTTAATTTTGAAAGAATATGAATGTGCAAAGAGACACCTCAACCAAGAACAAGGGAAATTCATCCAGCAAGTTGAAAGATTTGAGTCTTATAGACTCTAGTTACTTTATCAGCTTTAGTTACTTCTCATGCCTTTAGTTCCCTTTAAGTACCTTTCATAACTTTATCTTACCTGATTACAGCTGTATTGATTATTGTGCAGAACTACTGAGCTCTGATTATTTTCTAATACATTTATTCTCCTTACTTATATGTCTTACAATTGTAATGAGGTAGAATCTGCTTACTTTCTGCAACTTCTGAATGTCTGCATCCCCCAGGCAACCAAACGACCTATTTACATTTCAACAAAGCCCCACTAGCCCACACCTGGATACACCTAGCATATC
>NW_018128096.1:371281-372685 GCF_001952655.1 Monopterus albus
TGTATATTTCGCAATTGTACTGATGAGAGCCAAGTGATACTGAAGTAGAAACTGACTACAGTGTTTGTATGCAGGAGGTCCTGCTTTGATGGGGGGTCTGCAGCGCAGAAAACCCATTGTTTGGCTGCCGCCTGGAAAGTCACATGACAACACATACACACCTGGTTTCGTGGGGCGGACCTAGCAAAAAGAGAAAAAATGTATTGTAAGACTTTGATTCGAGGTCAGTGGATGGAACTCCTTCGGGAGCGCTGTCTCTCTGATGCCAGCACTGTAAAGACTTTCCTGTAATCAGACTTTCAGTAAACTTTCTGTTAATTTTAAACAGTCCTCTCCTGTCGTCACTTCTCGTGCTTCCAACAAAAGAATTGGGTTAATTTCTAACAAAGAGGTTAGATTCTAACAAAACTTTCTGTTGATTTTAAACAGTCCTCTCCTGTCGTCACTTCTCGTGCTTCTAACAAAAGAATTGGGTTAATTTCTAACAAAAAGGTTAGAATCTAACAAAGTATCTACTGCTACATTACCTCAGGTGGGGTAGACATCAATGTGATGGATGAGATGAAGCTGGCAGTTAGGGACATGGAGATGGGCAGGGCAGTCATTTTGCGTCCGCCAGTTAAGAATTCCTCTGAGCTTCTTTGGCCACTGCTGACCCAGGTGTAGTAGAGCCCAATGCTGGCAGACAGCACCAGCATGACAGCAAACACCACATAGTCTGCTGTCGAAAGAGAGCCAGCCACCAGAGAGTCCATTGTCATTTTGATTAAAGTAATACCAAAATTAGAAATAAAACTGTTCAGAAAGTTATTCAAACTGTTCAGTGTGCTCCTTGGCACTCAGTCGTTTTTGAATGGAGATCCTGGCGTGTCACCTGGACTACAGGTAAATGAACTATCCTTTAATGTATTATGTGTGTGTGGGTGTGAGTTCTTTTTCACTGAATTCCAAAAAGGTACATCATTAATTTAAAGTTAGCATAGTTTTCCATCCACACACACATTAGGTAATGTTTGCCAGCTGCTACTGCAATGTATTGGCGACCTGTCCAGGGTGTACCCCGCCTTCGCCTGATTGGCAGCCGGGATTGGCTCCGGCCCCCCTGTGACCCCGTTCAGGGACTAAGTGGTAGAAAATGAGTGAGAGAGTGAGAGTGCCAGCTGGTACGAATAGTATATCAAGATAATTCACATAGTCATCATTCACATTGTCAGTTAAGTAGTTTTCCATGAAACTGGCAAATACAAAGTAACAATGACTGAAAATGACCAATGCATAATCCTAGGAATCTGTAGGGCTTTGTCACCAGCAGCCACAGCCAAGCTTAAGGGAGGCTGTCACTGTGCAGGTTGAACACCAGCATGGAAGGTAATGTACTGTATTGTTAGGTAATTTCTTAGTCAG
>NW_018128096.1:374064-374737 GCF_001952655.1 Monopterus albus
TTTATAATAAAAATAGAGCCTATAGTATAAACTTTAGAATAATGATCTTCAAATATGCCAAAAAATCTAATCTAGTCTCTTAAAGGATGTTCATTTTGTATTTTTATTTACAATTAATAAGTTCAGTCCAATCAGATTCTTGTCTGAAGCATATTTTAAAGCTTCATTCAGGTTTAATTTAACAAAAGCATTTTCACAATTTTTCAACCGATTTTTTTCTTTTTTTCTTTTGGCTGTTGCTCTGTTACTGTGTCACTAATACTGAACTTAATAACTTATGAGCCAAAGTTCATAGGCTTAAATATAACACATTACACAGTAAATGCTGAGCCTGTGTGCATGACTGCTTTCTCCAGAAAAACTACACAGGAAAAGTAGGACAAGTCTGTGTAAGATTTTATTCTTATAGGCTCTAGTTACTTTATAAGCTTTAATTACTTCTCATACCTTTAGTTCCCTTTAGTTACTTTTCATAACTCTAGTTTCTTTTAGTTACTTTTGTTATACCCCAGTTCTTTTACTGGACAGATCTGACTAAAAAAGGAGTCCGTCTTTCTTGATTTTAGTGCTGGTTTATTTACAAAAATATATATATAAATATATGTATAAAAAGGATTACAGAACACAACCCAGGGCTCCCTCCTTCAGACAAGCTGCTGGAGAAGAGAGCAGG
>NW_018128096.1:375207-377116 GCF_001952655.1 Monopterus albus
AAGACCCCGAACCAAGCATTGCTATACAATATTAATCCTTTCTGGGCTGTCGAACCGTGACGTCACCTGATATGCCAGCTTGGCAGCTGAGCAGAGCAGTAGACCAAACATGAAGAAAATAATGTGTGTGGCTGTTGTTTTCGTGGTGTGTATCTAAAACAATTTGACATAACATTACACATTAAGACAAATATTATGGTTACTTTTACCGTCATAATAACATTTGTCCCTGACTTGAGCCCTTCTCTGCCTTAACTATCCTTGCATTTAACAGCCTGAGGAAGACATCCTGGCTGCACTAACATTCCTAGACAACAAATCTCTGAATATCTATCTAACTAAAAAATAACCTAACATTACACAAGATTAATACAAGAAAACAATTGGTATCATGGCTTGCTGCTAACCTTGAAGCAGAGCACACAGGAGCAGACTTTGAATCTCACTAAACTGCATTACTAACACACATTAAAGTCTAATAATTATCTGACTAATTTATTAATTTCTAACACTTTCCAGTTCTTCATTTTCTCTTAGTTACTTTTCATACCTTTATTTTCCTTGCTTATGTACATTACAGCTGTATTGATGATTTTCCAGAACTACTGAGCTTTGGTTATTTTTAATACATTTATTTTCCTTGCTTATATATCTTACAATTGTACTGATGAGAATTAGGTGATAATGAAGTAGAATCTACTTACTTTGAATGCTGTAGAGACAGGATGTCTGCATCTCCAAGTAACCAGACAGCCTATTTACATTTTAACAAAGACCTGTTGGCCTGTGTTGCTCCCACACCTGGACTCACTTAACATATCCCAAGTTCTGCTTTGTCATGGGGTGTCCTGCAGAGACAGGGGGCTCACAACCTGAGATTTAACATACACTTTAACATACTTATTAGCATCACACACACAGGGGGCCTGCAACCCAGACCACCCATTGTTCAGTGCTCATTGATCAAGATCAAGCTGCCACCTGAGAAACGTACACACACACACACACACACACACATACCTGGATTTTACCACATTCCAGCAAGGAGGTGTGAGCTCCTGTCACAATCCATTGCTAGGCAATGCCACCCTTTGATTTATGGCCCCTGATGAGTCTATGCACTGCCCACTTTTGATGTCTAACTTCCGCCCGCAGCCAAGCCACCCAAGCAGTTTTCCAGACAATATTATTTTAAGGTTATTATACGCCCGCACATTCATGTCATAAAAATACATATGGCAACAATAAAACTAGGTTTCTCATGGGAACAAATTAGCCATCATGTTTTCATATTATCATCAAAGGATTATATTTCTCAGCAACAGGTCTGAGTCTGCCAGTACCCTCACAGACTAGGCATGACACTTCAAAATGGTTTTATTAGGCCCAGCTAGGATTTAGTTGTCATAAAAATTACATTTTTAAGTATGTTTTAAACTGTGTTCTAATCAATATATTAACCAACATATGTTATTCAATGGATTTTAAGCTTTCAGAACAGACTACAGATCACAGGGACCTGTGAGACACTGCATGTGTGAACTGAAGGACATGTTTTATCTTTGTTTTCAGTACTCTATGTGTTGTTATATGTTCAGCCGGGATGGCATTCCAGACTTAACGGAGCCAGCTATAAACTCTTTCCTGCCATATATTGTGAAGATGAACGGACAACATATTGTTTATCATCTGAGGGGTTATCAGGGCAAAGCCTCTCAAGTTCACTTTTCCTGTTTGAATCTTCTTTCCAACTTGATTAACACCTGGAATGCATCTTTAGGGAGTTCCCTTTGTACTATATATTGTGATGTTTAGACTAGCTTATTTAGACAACTCTGTATGCTCATGCTGACTTGTCTCCTTGCTGCAAGTAAACCAATCTCTTATTGAAAGATTCCAGTGACTTCGT
>NW_018128096.1:377688-383633 GCF_001952655.1 Monopterus albus
TTTTTCTTAAAAAAAAAAAAGGGGGGGAGAGAAGGTAGTTACTCCCGACGGTGTCTCAGAGAAACGAACAGTGGATAGAAAAGCAACCAAATAATAAAATAAAATAAAACAACAAGAAATAATAATAACAATAAACTAAAACAAATAAATGAAAAATTAAAATTAGTGCAAAATGGGAAATGTTCGGCGTAAGGGAACTCCATCTGTGTTAACTGGGGACGCAAAATATATGAGATACAAAAACAAAAAGAATGTCAAATACTTAACAAAATGGGAAAATAAATATGGTTTCAAGGGCCGATTGATACAATCAGACTAAGCTAAATTAGTCCAACAAATAGAAGAACAATACAAATACAATAAAAAGAAAAAAAAGAAACAAGAATATATAGGGCTAAATGAAGCCAGATAGTGGCTGGCGGGAGGCAACAAAAAGAAGAAAGGGGCAGAAAAAAGGGAAAGAGACAAGCATAAAGAACTCTTAACCTGACAGATAAAGAAGATGAAAACATAGTTATAAGCACCAGAACACATCCTGCACAAAATAGAATGGCTCCTGCGCAAAATGTACAAGCCGCCCCGGCTCAAGCTCCCCCACTTTACCAGGTTAACCCACCTCTACCTGAAAACCAACTTTATCCTGACCTTAGCGCGATAGGGATCGAAAATCAAACAGTTTCACCCCTTATGCTACAAAGAGGGACAGGAACATACACAAAGGAGCTGCTCGAGTAAAATGATATACTAAAGTTACAAAGTGTTATAATGCTATGTTTTGTGTTATGTTTTAATTAATTTCATTTGTTTTTTTTTTACAAAACCCCGTCTAAAACTAAATGGGGGGATGAGAACAGTCAGCATGACTAGGAAAGAGAGAAACAAAACATAACACTAAAAAAGATGAGGGTAAGAATGAATTTTTGTGTTTAAAACATGTAGAAGCTCTTCTGTTCAGCGAACAGAGACCTGAAGTTACAATGACAATCGGACAGCACCAAGTAAAATTCCTGTGCGACACAGGAACCTCAAAAACAGTTGTCCGCCCAGATGATCTACCAAATGTATTAACCTCTCTTGATGCAATTCTTGTAAAAGCTGCAAATGGCCAGGTGCATAGAGAACAATTATCTGAACAGGTACAAGTGATAGATGAAAAAACAGGGCTAAGCTGCAAATGTCAAGTGGTATTATCTCGTGTCTGTCCATGCAGTCTTCTAGAGAGAGATCTACTAGCAGCGCTAAACATAGCCGTCATCCCCTGTGATGATGGGCTCAGAGCACAGAGACTACAAGAGATAGCAATAATAGAGGGCTATGGGGAACCACATTACTGGTACAGCTTAGATCTGGTCACCACCGGACCAGCATCTGTCACAACATCCCTCATAGAGAAAGCTAAACAAAAGGCTGCACCACATTCTGACTTCATGAACTCAAATGATCTGCACTGCACAATGTACTATAAGTACACGTCAGGGTCAGACACAGAGTATGAACGGCATTTCATGAGGGAAAGACAAAGCCAGCTAACAATAAAAACCCTGTATTGGGACAAGAGAGGACGTGTAGGAGCAAGTTGTGAGCTAAAACCAAACATGAAAAAGTTTTATTGCTCCACAAGGACACCCCACATCTCACTAGCAAAGCCAAAACACATGGAGTGGACAAATGTGGGAATACTTGTAACCATGTGTGGGGAAGCCTGTGACTGGGAGAGAATAGATGAGACCACAGAGTATAATGAGACTCTACAAGTTTTTGCATCCACACTGCAGTGGGTGACTCAAGCTAAAACTGCTGTGCACTTACAGGGAGACAAAAAACAGAACATATGACAGGTTTTAACTTTAACTGAAGAGGAAGAAGCAGCTCTAAACGATATACCCAAAACCCTCTGGTCAAAAGGAACTGCAAATGTAGGGCTAATAAAAGGAGTAGAACCTGTAAAAATAACACCAAAATCCTCATTTTGTCCACACCAAAGACTATATCCCTTAAAACCTGAGGCAGAGGCAGGGATAGCTCCTATAATTGAGGATTTGCTAAAAGCAGGAGTAATAGTTGAGTGTCCAGACTCTCCATGTAACACTCCTTTATTTCCTGTTAAAAAAGCTCCACCATCCACCGGCTGGAGGATGGTGCAGGACCTGCAAGCAGTAAACAAAGCTATTATTCCCGGGGCACCTACAGTGCCTGACCCATTCACGCTTCTAAATGATTTGAAATCAGAAAATACATATTTTTCTGTTTGTGACATCAGTAATGCCTTTTTCTCCATCCCTGTGCATCAAGACAGCAGGTTTTGGTTTGCATTTACTTATAAAAAGAAACGTGTCACCTATAGCAGAATTCTGCAGGGTTTTTGCGAGTCGCCAACCATTTTCTCTCAGGCCATGTCTGCTAATTTAGCAAAATTCATCCCTCCATGTGACAGCCAGGTGCTATTGTACGTAGATGACATATTGATAGCCTCTAAAGATCAGGAAAGCTGTAAAACAGACACATTAGCTCTGCTACACTTTCTAGCTGAGCAGGGACATAAAGTAAACAAAAGCAAACTGCAGTTATGGAAAACAACAGTTAAATACCTGGGGTACAACCTCTCACAGGAGGGAAAGCATCTAGATGAAGCCAGAAAAACTGCTATCTTACAAGCACCCAAACCACAAACAAAAAGACAAATGATGTCATTCTTAGGCATGATAAATTTTTGCAGGAGCTGGATTTCTAACTATGCAGCTGTCACAGCTCCATTAATGGCACTGATTTATGACGTTCCGCTAGCAGCAGCAGATCAAATCACTTGGACAGAGGAAGCAGAAAGTTTTCACACAGGTTAAACAAATGCTAGTGAATTCTGCTACGCTAGGACTTCCTAACTACTCAAAACCCTTTGTTCAAACTGTTGATGGCAAAGAGGGTTACATGACATCAGTTTTGATGCAAACCTTTGGGGGAAAATATAAGCCAAGAGCTTATTACTCAAGTCGACTGGATGCTGTAGCTAGAGCTCTGCCACCCTGTGTGCAAGCTGTTGTAGCAGCATCTATTGCAGGGGCAGTGCAAGCATCAGCTTCCATTGTACTGTTCCATCCTTTAACTCTTAAAGTACCACACGCGGTAGCAGTGATACTGTTGCAAGACAAAATCTCCTATTTGTCACCATCCAGACATCTCTCATGCATGACTGTGTTGCTATCACAACCACACTTAACTATTGAGAGATGCACAACATTAAACCCAGCCACTCGCATTCCTACAGCATCAGATGGGACACCTCATGACTGCTTATCAGAAATAGCAGAGAAAGTGCTCCATAGTCTGGATTTAACTGATGAACCTTATGACAATGCAGACATAACTATGTTTGTAGATGGGTCCAGTAAGAAAAACCCAGATGGAACAAACGCAACAGGGTTTGCTGTGGTGACACATGATGCTGTACTGACAGCGAAGCCCCTACCAAAACACTACTCTGCCCAGGCAGCAGAGTTAGTGGCATTGACAGAGGCATGTAAATTAGCTGAAGGGAAAATAGCAAATATTTACACTGATAGTCAATATACATTTTCAACAGTGCGCGTTTTTGCACAACAATGGAAAAATTAGCCATTTGTAAGTGTGCAGCACACACTAAAGGGACAGATCCCATATCACAGGGTAACCACAAAGCTGATGAGGAAGCAAAAAAGCATCACAAATAGAGTTACTGACTGTAGATGACACACCTCAAATAGACTAAACTGTTTTAAAATACATGCAGAAAGCAGCACCACAAGCTGAAGTTCAAAAATGGGAGAAGAAGGGGGCAACCTTTAATGACAAAACAGAACTGTACGAGTGACCAGAAGGAAAACCCATCCTACCAAATAGTCTTTTCAGATATGCTGCAATTTTGAGCCATGGACAAAGTCATGTCTCAACAGGAGGGATGACAGCCATGATAGGGAAAGTGTTCACAGCATATGGATTTTCAAACTACTCTAAAAATTTTTGTGCTACTTGTACAATATGTGCTCGCCACAATGCAAGAGGAAACCTGAGAACTAAAAGAGGTCAATTTCCTTTTCAACACATTTGTATGGACTTTATAGAGTTAAACAAGTGTGAAGGAAAAAAATTCTGTTTGGTTATAATAGACATGTTTATTAAATGGGTTGAAGTATTTCCCACAGCTGCTCCAGATGCTCACACGGTAGCAAAGGCACTAGTGAAAAAAATAATCCCCAGATATGGAATACCTGAGAAAATATATAGTGACAATGGAACTCACTTTGTAAACAGTGTAATATCATTGTTAGCTCATACTCTGCACATAGATCTGAAACATCATTGTGCATCCCATCCATAATCTGCAGGGTTAGTGGAAAGACATAATGGCATTCTTAAGGCGAAACTAAGGAAAACCATGGAAGAAACTGGAAGGAATTGGATTTATTGCCTGCCATTAGTACTCTTAAACATGCATGTAACCCCCACAGCAGGTGGGTTAACACCCTTTGAGTTAATGTATGGCAGACCTTACATCATTCCACAGCTGAAACCTTTCCAGCGTTCAGATGAGGAGGCTGAACAAACACTGGCAGATTATATGGCAAAAATGCTAACATACAAGGAGATTGTGTTAATTCTGTTCCAGGGCAACCAGTGGAGCCGCAGATTGAAAATGTGAAACCTGGAGACTGGGTGCTACTGAAGGTGATTAAAAGAAAGAACTGGTCCAGTCCAAGGTGGGAAGGTCCATACCAGGTACTGCTCACTACACCTACAGCAGTCAAGATAGTTGAGAGGACATCCTGGATTCATCTGTCCCACTGCAAGCTAGTAAAATCTTTATCCTCATAAAATAGGTGAAGGACAGCTAGTTACACACCATCGCTCCCTGAAGGCGATAAGTCTGATTACAAAGGGGGCTTTTTCCAATAAGGAAGAGTCGTCTCAAACTCAGTGAAGAAACCAACGGCCAATAGGAGCATAGGGTGTGACCTAAAATAATGCAGGGACAGATAGAGGAGGATCAGAAAACCAGCTGGGGACTGTTTGGACAAACCCCACCTGTAAATGTTAGACCTGAGAGTATAACCAGAAACAGGACCACTCGTACCGGCATCTTAATTATATCAACTATAGGAATAGTTGTAGTCTTACTGCTTTCCTGGCTCCGCGCTGAAGCACCCCAAGTAGTAATAAAATCAAGAAATAAAAGATACTTTTCAATCCATGACCCTGTGCCTGTGAAAGAGGGCAGAGAGGGTGACACCATAGTGGCAAAAGTTGACCTGTGTAACCTTATGCAATGTGATGGAGACCCAAAACAGTACATTAGGGAGGACAAGTATATCTGTGCTAAGGCTGAGGTCCGCAATCTTTATAGGCCTGTGGGTAGGGGTATGAGTAATATCCTACGCTGCCCCACATGGAACTTTGTAGTGGCTAACACCGGACCCCTTGACTGGGGGTACTATCCTACTTCTCCACAGCAGAATCGTCTAACCATAGTTAAGGGCTATAGTGATCCTCAGGACTGTACATCTAATAGCTGTAATCCCCTTCTCATAACTCTGAAGGACGCCAAAATATCTGATAACGGCCTGTATTCCATAGGCGTAGATGTGAGAGGAAGTGACCCCATAGGGGCCTTCCGTATAAAAGTTACTGAAGCAGGTAAAAACCCTCCTCCTTTAAATACAGACCATAGCACTGAGGCACCACCAGTGAATACAGGAGTGAGTTATCTAGAAAACCTGACTATACGGGATGTGATGGCCTTAGAAACAGGATATACTGATAAAAATGAATGGCTTGAATGGATGACTTTCACTGCACAACAAAGTAATGTCAGTAATTGTATTGTATGCTCAACTGCCAGACCACAACTAGGAACTGCTCCTCTCCTAACTGAATGAAATAGCAGACTCTACAGGAGTACAGTGCATACTACAGTT
>NW_018128096.1:383737-386019 GCF_001952655.1 Monopterus albus
GTAATTCCCCGTTTTGTCCGCTCTGGTACCGGCAAGAATGTCCACCACCTGCCGCCTGCCTGGTTTGAGGAGACTGTCGACATCACCAATGACAATGGTGACTATTCTGCCACCTGGTTTGTGAACCAAACTGTTTCAAGGGCAGACATATGGTGGCTCTGTGGAGATGGCCAGTTGAGACCCAGACTCCCCTCACTGTGGCGTGGTAGCTGTGCCCTGGTGCAGCTGCTGATGCCTTTTCACATATTCTCCTTGAGGGAATACAGGGAGCTGGGGGAGAAGCTGTTATCTGCATCCCACCTACATCGTGAAACCAGATCTACAGGCGAGCCCAGAGGATCGTTCGACAACAGAGTGTACTTAGATGCAATTGGCGTACCCTGAGGAGTACCTGATGAATTTAAAGCTAGAAATCAAATAGCTGCAGGGTTCAAATCTTTTCTTTCCTGGTGGGTCACAGTAAATAAGAATGTGGATTGGATTAACTACTTATACTATAATCAACAATGTTTTGTGAATCATACCAGAGATGCAATTAGGGGCATAGCAGAACAACTGGGCCCAACTTCTCTCATGTCATGGCAAAACAGAATGGCCCTGCATATGTTGTTAGCTGAGAAAGGAGGAGTATGCAATATGTTTGGCACGTTTTGTTGTACTTCTATACCTAACAACACTTCCCCAGATGGTAGCATCACCAAGGCCCTTGAAGGACTGACGGCCCTATCCAAGGAGCTGGCTGTGAACTCTGGCATCAACAACCCCTTCGCCAATCTCCTGGAATCCTGGTTCGGAAAGTGGAGTGGTCTGATCGCTTCTGGGCTGATCTCTCTGTCCGTAGCTGCAGCCCTGCTGGTCGTGTGCGGCTGGTGCTGGATTCCCTGCCCGCGATGGAAAAGGACAAGAGGACCACTACGAACCGGACCTTGGGTTTGATAAATAGACTGACCTAATTGTAATCTGAGTGAACCACGTATGACTTAATGTCTTTAATGAAAACCTGAAAGGGAGAGTTTAAACAATGAAGATCCTGGGAGGAACAAGATTAAGAATTATGTTGTTAATAAAGTGATTCTAAAAAGTTTAATCAGGAGGGAAATATCATAAAAATTACATTATTAAGTATGTTTTAAACTGTGTTCTAATCAATATATTAACCAACATATGTTATTCAATGGATTTTAAGCTTTCAGAACGGACTACAGATTACAGGGACCTGTGAGACACTGCATGTGTGAACTGAAGGACATGTTTTATCTTTGTTTTCAGTACTCTATGTGTTGTTATATGTTCAGCCGGGATGGCATTCCAGACTTAACGGAGCCAGCTATAAACTCTTTCCTGCCATATATTGTGAAGATGAACGGACAACATATTGTTTATCATCTGAGGGGTTATCAGGGCAAAGCCTCTCAAGTTCACTTTTCCTGTTTGAATCTTCTTTCCAACTTGATTAACACCTGGAATGCATCTTTAGGGAGTTCCCTTTGTACTATATATTGTGATGTTTAGACTAGCTTATTTAGACAACTCTGTATGCTCATGCTGACTTGTCTCCTTGCTGCAAATAAACCAGTCTCTTACTGAAAGATTCCAGTAACTTCATGACTTCTTTGGAAATTCTTTTAACATTAGTTTACCACTAATGCTTTAATTAGATGTAAGGAATCATTCTTTTTTTAATTTAGGAGAGACTCATATTTTGCCCCATAACATGGGTTAAGGAAGTTCATCCTGATAGTTTGGAATAAATACAAGTTATTGTTTTTCACACAATTAAATATTTTGCTTGTGTTTAGTTTCATGTTTGAAGTCTATCACATATAGATTAGTTAAATGTAACAAATAATTCTTTTTAACCTATGTAATGCTCTCACTTCACAGGCAGCACTGTTTCAGTGTCTGCCCCGTTACGGTATAGACACCACTTCAGGACTCAAAGGCAGACTCAGAAGGAAAGTGAATCAGAACTTTGTTGCAGATACTAGAGTAAGAGATATGTTATGCTGCAAAAACATAGAAGAAATCATCTGGATGTAGTTTTAGGTAGAGGATGCTGCAAAAACATAGAAGAAATCATCTGGATGTAGTTTTAGGTAGAGGACATTTCACCTCTCATCCAAGAGGCATCATCAGCCTTTTTTGTCCAAATAGAACACCCCTCTCTAAATACGGGTGGTGGACTAAGACACAACTTGTCATCCATCTACAACTCTGTTTTGAAATGTGCTTTATCTCTACCGAAACACTTACACCTGTTGTATCCGGTACTTTTTACCATG
>NW_018128096.1:400150-401836 GCF_001952655.1 Monopterus albus
TTATAATGGTTTTTAGCCTTTACCCCCCACGCGACCCCATTTAGGACTAAGCGGTATAGATAATGGATGGATGGATGGATGGATGGATGGGTCCTCTGTTGGGATTAGACATGAATGTGTTATAACCAGCAATGTTCTTATATATCCTTAAGCAAATCAGAAATTCAAATATTTTGTACCAAAGTCAAATGCAACAAGCTCCTAATAACTTTGAGATACTAGTTTTAAGAACCAAAACACCAGCTGAGCATACTTTGTCAGAGGAATTAACCTTAAAAATACCAGTTATTTCATTTAAGCACAATCAGCTCAATTTACAGGAAATTAGTGGAGGTCATAGAAATACATCCTAACTTGTCATCATAGGACTTTCACAGAAAACATCAATGGACACAATTAATTCTTGTACTTCCTTAAAAGCACCCACTGACCACCCAAAAACAAATGATAAAAATCTCAAATGTCATAGGATTTTACAGAATTAGAGTTCAGAAAATGAAATGTGCTTTATCTCCTTTCTTTGCATTTCTGGTCCAAGTACAAATGATTCTGTACAAATCCCTTATGACGGGATTTGATCATCACTTTCAACAAAGTAGTCATTCTGTTGACATTTTTATGCTGCTCAAGGCCCTTACATTGCCAAGCTCTCATCAGCATCACCACCATTCACAGCAAGCCTTGGAGGTAAATGAGAATGTGATGACATTAAAGGTTTGAGTAATATCGATCTCTGTTCTCATAATCTCTGTAGGCAAAGTTCGCATCCTTCTTGCTGTGTGGGATTCGTCCAAAGGGCGCATGGTCATTGAAACATGTGTTGAAGACCTCATTGACTATTTTCTCCGCTTCCTCTTGGCCAATTTTCCTCACAGCCAAGATGGAGCGTATGGCACGGCCTCGGACGCAGTCCTGTCCAAGGAAGTAAGGCAAGTAAAGCATTGACTTAGAAACACAAATCTGAAACGTGCCAGTAAGAGTTCCATTTATCCCAGTGCAAGTACCTGATGATGCTGCTTTAAACCAAAGTTGAATCTGGCAGCTTCAGTACTAAAAGAGCAATCTCCACTAAGGTTAGCAGCCCGAATCTGAAATGACCACACAAAAACATGAGAAATGAGTAAACATAATTTTTAGGTCAGCAAGATAATAATTTATGAATGAAACATGGATATAGGCACTGCATTATTATTTTTAGCTTCAACAAGACATTCCAGCAACACAGTTGGAGGAGAGAGTGAGTTGTCAGTGATTGGGATAAATCACAATGTTAGAAATTAACCCGATTCTTTTGTTGGAAGCACGAGAAGTGAAGACAAAAGAGAACTGTTTAAAATCAACAGAAAGTTTACTGAATGTCTGATCACAGGTAGGCCTTACAGCGCTGGGATCAGAGAGATAGAGCTCCCGCAGGAGTTCCATCCACTGACCCCGAATTAAAGTTCTTACAATACATTTATCTTCTTGGGCTGCTCCGCCCTGGACAGGGGTGTGTTAGGTATTTTTAGTCAGATAGATATTGGTTAGATACTTGATGTATTAGAAATGTTTAGAGTAGACAGGATGTCTAGCTCAGGCTGTTAAATGCTTAGTCATTCTCATGAGTTGCTGCAGGTTGCTTATGGTCAAGGATAACTAGATAGAAAGTTGATGACTGTTAGAAGACAGGATGTTTAATATTATTAT
>NW_018128096.1:402341-432941 GCF_001952655.1 Monopterus albus
CCAAGACAAAGCAAAGAGTGGGATATGCTAGGTGGGTTGAGGTGTGAGTGTAAAATAGGCCTTTGCTAACATGTTAATAGGCTGTCTGGTCTCAGAGAGATGCAGACATCTAGTCTCTACACAGAACGTACAGCATTCAAAGTAAGCAGATTCTGCTTCATTACAGCTGTAAGATATATAAGCAAGGGAAACAAATGTATTAAAATAACCAAAGCTCAGTAGTTCTGGACAATCATCAATATAGCTGTAATATGCATAAACAAGTAAGATAAAGTTATGGTAACTAAAGGGAACTAAAGGTATGAGAAGTAACTAAAGCTTATAAAGTAACTAGAGTCTATAAGACTGAAATCTTACAACAACCAAATGCGTATTAATTCACTGATGAAAATGGTCCCCAGCAAATCTAGTATTTACCCCTGTTGAAGCAATATTTAGTAAAAACTAGAGGACCCAGTTATTTTAGGAAACTATTTGACATTTAATAAGAAAAGTACATTTCCATGACCTGTTTTTAAAGATTTACATTTTCGGTTTTTACCGGAAATGTTAAAAAAAAAAAAAAAAAAAGGAAAAAGAAATGTTCCGCCTCCTGAAAGAGAACAGTTTGGTCCGCCAGTATTATCCTTTAAAAATATATTGGGAAACCACAACAATCAGTGAATTTTAATTGTGGGAAATCTGGTTAAAATTCCTGTCTTTTCACCGCATTAAGGTGTTCCCTGTAGCACGGAAATGTAATTGAGTTCTTTCCTTGTATTTTGGATACATTTTGATGTCAAAAAGTTGCAGCTGTGACTGTATGAGGCCCTAATTTATTTCACGTTTATAAGGGAAAAACTACTATTGAATCAAAGAGAAAAGGACGATATTTCTATACCTGGATTATTCATGACAGTTGAAACATAATTACAAACATTCACTGGCAGAAATAAAAATGAATCAGAACATATTTTTACGCACCTCTGAACAAGCTAGATGTCGTAAGTTGTTGAACCAGTCCACATCGGCCCGGCAATGATCAAAAGCATGGACGAGCTCATGTGTAACTACTCGGTTCATGTGAGACTGCTGGCGGATGTTGTTTTGACACAAAACTATCTGAAAACCAAGGAGATAACTCTCATCACTTCTGACAAGTCAAGTTATCTTAATCCTCCACAATCTAAAATATTTTACAGACATTCTCTCTCTTACTTGAGAAGAGGATGCATCAAAGCCCCCGCTGACTGTCCCATCACAATCTTCGCAAGAGAAATGTCGGTCTTTAAACAATTTACTGTGTTGAGAGGAGAGAGATGTGAGATTAAGATCCATGTAGCCTAGCACTATCCAAAAAAAAAATCAAGGCTGTGCTTCTAAAAATCCTTGTGATGCATTACACTTATTTTGGTAAACAAAAACCAGTAAACAGTTGCACGTTGTTGGATGGATGTGAATTGCAGTACTAACCATCCCGAATTCTTCATGGCACTTAGGAGGAGTTTGGCATAAGGACCTGAGAAAAACAGAAGCCAGATTACCCGAATACTACCGCTAGCTAAATGATCAAAATGCTAATTTATGCCGCACAGGCTGCGAGATTGAAACGTTAACACTGAACAGGCATTTACGCAAGCACATAACAGAGACCTCTTGCTCAGACAATATATCCACCAGTCACTGCTGACACTACATTTCCATTTAAAGGGTAAGTAGTTGGCTGGAATACTTACTAGTTTCCATTGCAAATTGTAACATGATTTGACACTTGTGGTTGAAAGTAAACTGGCCCTCTGCGATTGATCCCTGCTTATTTTTTCCCATGTTTCTATGCGGGAACAATTCATATCCATATTCTCCCTCTTGTTTAGTATGGTCCATCGTGTGAAATCTTGCCTACAATTAGGAAATAATACTTCCCCTAGTTAGCTACCGCTAGCTAACCAGAAAGGTCATCACTTTTTTTTTTTTTTTTTTTTTTTTTTTTAATAGATCACGTGTTTGTGTTAGGTCAAAGGTAATAAATAATGTTTTGTTTTTTTTTGCAGTTTAATTAAAGTCCCTCTCACACTTAAAAGCGAATTATAATTCAATGAATTAACAAGTGAGTAAAAGTTTTTTGGAGTAGATTCTCAGTTTTTAACATAGACGATCTTGGTTACGCCCAGTGCAGGATCGGTATAGCAAAAGCTACCCGCTTGTTAAGTGTGACGTAATACAATTTCCGGGTCTAAACTCCCCTATGCCCAAACGGAAGAGCCTGTCATCTTCTACACACAATAGCTTCTTCTTTTTTAATAAAACGAAGCATCATTGAGAGTTTAAAAAAATCATGACTGCATTCTTAAGATTCAAATAGTCAGTGTTGCTGTTCCCTTGGTGGAATAATGTTAATGACCAACCTTTATTATACGTGGTGAATTTATTAAAATATTATAGCTATATATATCGAGCTATATGTCTAACTCGTTTTTAATAGTTCTCGGTTTTTATTACATTCATCAATGTATAATGTATACAGTAGCTTCGTGCTAACCAGCTAGCTAATGTTACGTTACAAGGCAGTAAAACTGCACTTTTGGAACGGTAAATGGACTGTATTTATATAGCGCATTTTTCCACAGTGTGTTGAACTGGCCAAAGCGCTTTACAGGAGATGATACACCATTCACCCATTCATTCACCGATGACGACAGGCTTCTGGAGGCTTTATTTTTATTAATTTAAGAATACTGTGACTTCTTCTTCTCATCACAAGGAAAGTGGTAAAATGACAGCTGACTTGCCATTTTCTATTCTGAACTATTGAAACAATGGGGAAAACAACACTGTGACATAGAGAAGAAGATAACAAACCGAAGTTGGGACTTGGAAACAGAATGTTGGCACACTGGTTTAAAAAGTACATTGAAGATAATAAATAAACATAATACAGGGGAATGTGAGGTGTGTAGGGTATAAGAAACTGTGGATCATGTTCTAATGAGTTGTCCCAGGTTTAGGCAGGAAAGGGAATTATTCAAAAATACAGTTTTAAGAAGTGGAATGAACTTTAGTTTACCGGAGGTGTTGGCACAAAGATATAGGGGATATAGGATACAGAGCAATTAGAGAGCACGGGGTTACACAAGATAATATACAGTGAACTGAGTGGGGTTATTTTGTTATATTAGCAGGTAGGGGCCGTTCTGATCCACACTCCAGTCTAAAAGGTGGCGGTAATACACCTAAAGCTGGTTGTCAACCGCCATTAAACCACAGAAGAAGAAGAAGCAGGAGCAGCATGTTCCCTTACTATCTAACAAGCGGACTACCTGGCTTTTCGCTGTCATGGCTCCAAACATAAACAGAAAGCCATAAATAATGGCACATTTATAGTGGTAGGTAGGGGCCGTTTTGATCCACACTCCAGTCTAGAAGGTGACGGTAATGTACTTAAAGCGGGTTGCCAACTGTTATTAAGACAACAGAAAAAGAAGAACAAGGACACAGTTTGTTGTAGTACTGAATACAACTATCAGCATTTACATTTTAACTGTGCGTATCAGTTGGAGAGATAAGTGAACGGTACTTTACAGGGTTCAAGTAGTAACAGTCCCTTTGCCCCCCTCTGTTCTCTCTGAATCGCATTTCTGTTAGCTAGCTAACGGATAGCTAGCTAGCTGGTATCCGCAAAAGCAGGGTAGCACAATTCTCGTGTTTTCCTCTTGGTTGCAACACCAACTTTAAGACAACAGCAACGACAACAAGTGATACGAATTTAACCAACACAAATGTCTGTTTCGCAGGAAATAACATGTCTGGTGCAAACAAAGCCATTGAGTTGCAGCTTCAGATGCGACAAAACGCGGAGGATCTGCACAGCTTCATGAAGGAGCTGGAAAATTGGGAAACAGACGTAAAGAAGAAGGATGAACAGCTGAGGGCAGGGGAAATTCAGCAGGTCGAGGTTTGTTCCTTCCGTAGACATATCAAGAAAAGGTATTGTTCAGAATGTGCAGCTCTCTGTCTCTGTTGCAGAAAAAGCTCCCACTTGTGCGCAACAAAGACTACAAAACAAAGATGAGGACAAAGGAACCCACTAGTAACAGCGACATAAAGCCAGAGGAGCCAAAACAAGCATCAAGAATAAAAGTATATGACTATCGATCATGGGACAAATTTAATGTTTTAGCTAATGCATTCTTTTAAACTATACCTAACATGATCTATGGAGTCATGGAGTAATTAATTGAAAAATTGTGCTCCTGTGGTCGCAGGACAAGGCTCTGGCAGAGATGGATAAAGAGGAAAGTCCGGCAGATTCAAATGAGTCGGACTCTGAGGAAGCTGCAGTTGACCAGAAGAGAGCGCTAGCTGAGAAGGAAAAAGTAAATACTATATGAGAAACAAAAATAACAAAAGATAAGAATAAAACATTCCATCCTGTAACAGAATATACTTGTATTTTCAGGGCAACAAGTTTTTCAAAGATGGGAAGTATGACGATGCTATTGAGTGCTACACCAGAGGGATGGGTGCAGATCCATACAGCCCTGTGCTTCCCACAAACCGTGCCACCTCCTTCTTCAGACTCAAAAAGTAAAGCGCAGATCACATGGCTGTTGTATTGTGCTGGTACTGTGTCAGTTTTGTTCCCCTGTACGCCACTGAAACTTTGTTTGCAGATATGCTGTGGCAGAGTCTGACTGCAACTTAGCGATCGCTCTGGACAGCAGCTACTTCAAAGCGTACGCGCGAAGAGGAGCTGCACGATTTGCACTGAAGAAATATAGATCTGCATTAGAAGGTAACAAGCAGTTAAAAGAATGAGGGTCTATATAACTTGACTGCAGTGTTATAACTGCACATAATCAATTTCTGAATAGATTATGAGATGGTTCTCAAGCTTGACCCTGGAAATGTGGAAGCACAGAATGAAGTGAAGAAAATCAGAGAGGTGAGTGAAATCATTGATTTGGGTCATGTTAATCTTTCAAGTCTTCTTTTCTTTTATTTCTTCCCTGTTCTTTTTTTGGTTTCAGGCCCTTGGACATCATGCGCCAACTGTCCAAACTGAAGCCATGCAGTCATGGGAGGCTCCAGCAGTCAATCCTGATCAGCAGAGACTGATGGAGGAACAGCAGAGGAGACAGGAGGCAGTTATACAAAAAGACAGAGTAGGCTTTGCCATGGTTTTCCACTTATGCTGTAGACTCATCAGCTCAGAGGCACAGAGGGAAACAGTTTAGTGACAAAACCAAACTGTTTATTTGGAAGCAGTTTTCCCATGCAGTAATGTTTTCTGAACATGTTTCTCAGGGGAATGCTTATTTCAAAGAGGGGAAGTATGAAGCGGCTGTAGAGTGCTACAGCAGAGGCATGGAGGCAGACAGCAGGAACATTCTGCTTCCTGCCAACAGAGCCATGGCCCTCCTCAAGCTGGAGAAGTAAGCACAACATTTCTTCTTTACACCAGACTATTCTTTTTAGAGTGAAAACGAATTGCTTAAAGTCTAACTGAAATTAAACTGGATTTTTAAATAATATTTGCTGCAGCATATTATACAGTATAAAACCATAAAAATGGAAAAAGTTTGGATGGTATGTAAGATCAAAATTAAATCTGAAAATAGTGGTTTGTAAATCATCTGTCCTGTATTACAATGAAAACATACAGCAGCACATTAGTCAATGTGATACCTCATCAGTTTTATTCTTTGTTTAAAATAACAATTCAATTCTGATGCCTGCAACACATTCCAAAAAAAATTGGGACAGTAAAGCATTTACAGTGTGATGTTTCCATTCCTTTTCACAACATTTAAAAGATGTTTAGGGACTGAGAACACAAGTGATTAAGTGTGTCAGGTGCAATTTTGTCCCATTCCACATGAAAACGAGACTTAAGGTGCACAACAGTCCTTCGTTGACACAATTTGCATTTGAAAATGGGTCGGGACTACAGACAGGCCAAGTCCAGCACTTGTACCCGTTTCCTTTTCAGTTGTGCCTTAGTAATGTGTGCAGTATGAGGTTTTGCATTGTGTTGAAATGTGCATAGGTAAAAGATGGAAAAGATGTCATCTTGAACGTACCATATGTTGCTCTATGATCTCTGTATTTTTCAGCATTAAAGGTGGTGGTCATCTTTTCGGTCTGGATCACACAACATCTATTCATTCTATAAAAGACCTGGAATACTGATTTGTCTCACTGCAATATACATTTCCACTGTGTGATGGTCCATCCCAGATACCCCCGAGCCCAGAGCAGTCGATTGCACTTCTGGATACTGTTGGCATAGGGCTTCCTTTTGGCTCAGTACAGTTTTAAGCAGCATTTATGGATGTAACTGCATTAGTAGTGCCAAAGTAATCCTGAGCCCATGTGGTTATATAGCTTATAGAAGAGTGACAATTCTTGATGCAGTGCCATCTGAGGGATCAGAGAACACCGTCATCCAGCTTAGGCTTGCACCCTTGCTCTTTACGCACTAAAGTCCTTCCAGATTCCTTCAATCTTTGAATTATGTTATGCACCATAAAGGGTGACATATTGAAATCTCTTTGTATCTTTCTTTGCGGAACATTGTTTTTAAACATTTCAATAATTTTATTATGCATATGTTGGCCAACTGGTGATCCTCAGCCCATCTTTGTTCCTAAAGGGCTAGGCCTTTGCTGAATGCCACCTTTGTACAAAATTATGATTGCATTCACCTGTATGGAATGCAATCATCATGTCATTGTCTTACATCATTACTAGCCCTGAAATGCAACGGACCCACCTTTTTTTTAGAATGTGTTGCAGGCATCAGAATTGAAATGAATGTTTATTTTGACCAAAGAATAAAACTGAGGAGGTATCACATAATGTACTGCTCTATTGTTTTCAATGTAATACAGGGCATATATGATTTAGAAATGAATATTTTCTTTTTTAATTTTGATTTTATATAATCCAGCCACAGGGGTTGCAAACCAGTGACTTCTGTGCTGGTCCCAAGTCCGGATAAATAGAGAGGTTTGTGTCAGGAAGAGCATCCGGCGTAAAAACACGCCAAATTTAAACATGCAAATCATCAGTGTGAATTCCATACCGGATCGGTCGAGGCCCGGGTTAACAACGACCGCCACCGGTGCTGTTGACCTACAAGGTGCTGGCGGAAATTGGACTACTGTTGGTTGAAGAAGGAGAGGAGGTAGAAGGATTCGTAGACAGAGAGAAGAGGAAAGGCAGGAGTATAGGTCTGAGAATAGGGACTCTTAATGTTGGCACAATAACAGGGAATGACTGTGTGTGCCGGAGACCAGGTGGAAGGGTAGCAAAGTGCATAGTATTCGAGGAGGATACAAACTGTTTTATTATAGTGTGGATAGGAAGAAATGGGGTAGGAGTGATCCTGAAGGAGGAGCTCATGAGGAATGATTTAGAGGTGAAAAGAGTGTCAGACAGGGTAATCAGCTTGAAGTTGGAAATTGAAGGGGTAATGTTGAATGTAGTCAGTGGTTATGCTCCAAAGTAGGGTGCGAGTTAGAAGAGACGGAGAGATTCTGGAGTGAGTTAGATGAGGTGATGGAGAGTATTCCCAGAGGGGAGAGAGTGGTGATTGGGGCAGACTTCAACGGGCATGTTGGTGAGGGGAACAAAGACGATGAGGAGGTGATGGGCAGGTTTGGTGTTAAGGGAAGGAACCTAGAAGGACAGATGGTGGTGGACTTTGCTAAGAGGATGGAAATGGCTGTAGTTAACACCTATTTCCAGAAGAGGGATTTATGGATGTAACTGCGTATTGTAGTGCCTGACACAGGTGTGCCAAAGTAATCCTGAGCCCAATTGGGCATATCACTTGTAGAATAGTGATGATTGTTGATGCAGTGCCATTTGAGGGATCGGACACACGGTCATCCAGCTTAGGCTTTCTATATATTTTTTAATCCTTGTGCTCTGTTCGCGTCAGCTACACACTCCCTCTGTTCGGTCCATGGTCAGGATAAATGTTGATGTGGTATTGCCAGCAGCATCACACAATTTTCACGGATTCATTTTTGAGCTATAGCAAGGATTTTCAAAATGTGTGTCTTCTGTGTTCATAATCTACCCACAGGGGTTGCAAGCCAGTGACTTCTGTGC
Source organism: Monopterus albus (assembly GCF_001952655.1). NCBI lineage: Eukaryota > Metazoa > Chordata > Actinopteri > Synbranchiformes > Synbranchidae > Monopterus > Monopterus albus. Next base: position 410,439 of record NW_018128096.1, read on the forward strand.
TGGTCCCAAGCCCGGATAAATAGAGAGGGTTGCATCTGGAAGGGCATCCAGTATAAAACATGCCAAATTTAAAGACAGTAGACAGGATTACAAGAAATTGTAGCGTAGAGTGAAGAGGGAGGTGGCAATGGCCAAACATAGTGATGAGGGAGGTGGCAATGCCAGGTTAGACACGAGGGAAGACGAGAAGGACTTGTACAGATTAGCAAGGACGAGAGATAGCGATGGGGAGGATGATATTGTAGAGCAGGAAGTAGCAAAGATTAGAAAGGATGAGGTGGGAAGGCTCTGAGGAGAAGTGAAGAGTGGGAAGGCTGTTGGTCCAGATGACAGGAACGATGGTACTGTATGAGGATGTCAGAGTAGTTCAGGATATGTATGAGAGGAGTACGACAGTAGTGAGATGTGCTGTAGGTCAGACAGAGGAGTTCAAGATGGAGGCGGGGCCCCTTCCTCTTCTCAGCCATTTCTGCTGCTGAAAAAAAAAATACAGATGCTTGAAAAGCAAAGCAAAACTTTTGGAGAGGTTTGTAGAGGACTAAGTCCAGCATGATAGTTTATATTCACATTGTTTAATCACATTTCATGTTTATTAGGATTAGGTCAACAGTCCAGTGTGATGGGGAGTGTGGGAAAGAGGTGAAGAGGCGAGTGCAGGCGTGTTGGAGTGGGTGGAGAAAGGTGTCAGGAGTGTTGTGTGACAGAAGAGTGTCAGCAAGAATCAAAGGAAAGGTGTACAAGACAGTAGTGAGACCAGCTATGCTGTATGGGTTAGAGACTGTAGCAGTGAGGAAAAGACAAGAGGCAGAGATGGAGGTAGCAGAGATGAGGATGTTGAGGTTCTCTTTAGGAGTGACCAGGATGGACAGGATTAGGAATGAGCACATCAGAGGGACAGCTCAGGTTGGCTGTTTTGGGGACAAGGTCAGAAAGGCCACATTAAGATGGTTTGGACATGTGCAGAGGAGGGATAGTGGTTATATTGGTAGAAGGATGTTGGAGATGGAGCTGCCAGGCAAGAGATCAAGAGGAAGGCCAAAGAGGAGATATATGGATGTGCTAAAAGAGGACATGAAGGTAACTGGGGTGAGAGTAGAGGATGCCGAGGATAGAGTTAGGTGGAAACAGATGATTTGTGACCCCTAATGAGAACAGCCGAAAGAAGAAGAAGAATTTTGATTTCACATACCATCCCAACTTTTTCAGATTTGGGGTTGTATAACAAAACTTGATACAAAGTGTGACAGTGAATAGCATTAAATGTTATAAAATAATTTGTATATACCATTAACTTTGACAGTTATGGCTTGTTTTGTGTCTAATCCGGGTTTTCCACACATTAATTTATTTGTGGTGGGCCACCACAATATCAGCATTGGCCTCCACATATTGATTTAAAATAGGTTAAATCTTATTTCAGTGTGCTGCTGTGTGTAGTGCATGTACAGTGCTCAGCATAAATGAGTACACCCCAACAGATTTGTCAGAAAACTTTTACTTTCCTTTCAAAATCAACATTTTCTATGGGACAGTATACTACAAAATACTCCCACAAATGCAGGCCAGTGATTGCAACCATGATTTGTTAATGTGCACACAAAAAAGTACTTTCCCTAAAAAATTCATTCAAGACCATTTTGCAAAAATGACTACACCCCAATGAAAGTCTTAGGAACAAAGCAAAATTTTAGACAACAAAATCCTTATGAACAAGAATTCAACTACAGGTGAGTCGAATTATCCTTTAAACAGGTGTCCAGCAGGACAGTTGATTATAAAAGGGTGTTACTTAAAGAAAACCCCTTCCCATTTCATGCTGTCAGCAATGGCACCACATGGAAGAGAAATGTCACAAGGCCTGAGATAGTGATGTCCAGTTGACACCATGACACCTGTATCCAACCACTTCATCATTTGTATTGAGTATTGGTTCATTCATTCAAAGGTTTGGTTTAGTGCCATCTGGTGGCAAAATAGTATAATTCAGACATTGTTCTGCTGCATGTGATGGGTGTAACTAGGCTTTGTGTGAATGATGTGAAAACATTTGTAAAGATTGATTGGTCAGTCGGTCGAGTCTATGAACGTATGTAGTGTAGTAGGTGGGAGAAGGCGTGCTTGGGGAAACAGAGGATGTGCTAGGATGGTAATATGTGCATATGTAACTAGGACAGGGTGTGAATAAATACAAGGGATGGAGAATCAATCATTTCTATTCAAGAACAAAAGTTTCTCCACTGTCTTTGGACCGATCAGCTGAAAGTGTTCCCACATTGGAGAACGGGGTCTCTTCCTAGCTGGCTCCATGGTGATCACACACCAGCAGCAATGATTATACCAACAGCAACTACGCATACACCTACTACACCGACAAACCCACACGTTGTGCATAATCTTGGGTCGCTTTATAGTACCCCTACGCCTATGCACCTGCTGACGCGCGCAGCGAGATCTTGCATCATGACACCGCATTGATGGTTTGAACAGGTCACGGGAGTCACTCAGCCCAGCCGTTTCTACGTTGGATGTAATAAGTCCTGTCTTTTCGGCAACGATACAAGTCTCGAAGCAGTGGTTCGCGGAAGATCCCTCTCCGAGCTCCAATAATGTATCGAGGCCTCGGTGTCAGATGGCCATCACTAGCCTGAGAAAGAAAATCATTTCTTTACACAAGAAAGGTGAAGGCTACAAGAAGATCAGCAAAGCTTTCCTTATCAATCAGAATACTGTAGTGTAATTGATACAAAAATTTAACAAAGATGGAACTGCAACCATCTCACAAAGAAATCCAGGCCGTACACAGATGTTAACGCCTTGACAGGAGTGTCTTCTGATGAGAAGGGTTGAAGAAAATCTCTGTGCAAGTTAGCTAAAGAAGTAGAAAGCCAAACAGGGGTGATTGTTTCTCGTGACACAATACAGCGTACACTGCAGAGGAATGGCATGCATGTGTGTCATCCACGAAGGAAGCCTCTCCTAAAGCCCATGCACAAAAAAGCCCACCTAGAATTTGCCAGGGCCCATACTGAAAAAGAGGAAGACTACTGTGACTCTGTACTCTGGAGTGATGAGACCAAGATAAATGTTTTTTTGCAACTGACGGCTTCAAAACTGTATGGCGTCGCAAAGGTGAGGAGTACAAAGAAAAATGCATGGTGCCTACAGTGAAACATGGTGGTGGCAGTGTCCTGTGGGGCTACATGAGTGCTGCTGGTGTTGGAGAGCTGCATTTTATTGATGGTATCATGAATTCACAATGTACTGCTCTATATTGAAAGAGAAGATATTATCATCACTCCATGCCCTTGGTCATTGTGCACTTTTCCAACATGACAGTGATCCAAAACACATTTCTAAGGCCACTGTTGCATTTTTGACGAAGAGGATGTTGAAAGTGATTCAGTGGCCAAGTATGTCTCCTGATCTGAACCCAATCGAACACCTATGGGGAATTCTGAAGAGACAAGTTGGGCATCACTTTCCATCCAGCATCTAGGCTCTAAAAGAGGTCGTTCTTGAAGAATGGAAAAAGATAGATGTTGCAATATGTCACCAACTTGTTCAATCCATGCTTATAAGACTGGTGTCCTTACAAATCATGGAGGTCATACAAAATACTAAATGTTGTAGTTTTTGTTGTGGGGTGTATTAATTTCTGCAGCAACTAACGAGTTAAACTGAAGATTTCGTTATCCAAGTTATATTATTAATCTTACTTTCATGTAATGAGCTAAACAAATGTTCTCTACAACACAGTTTTGTCAAAATTTTGGAAATTTCTTGTTCATTGAGATATTGATTAAAGTCTTACTTTTCAAAAGTAAGATTTCATTTATGCTGAGCACTGTATATGCACAGTCCCTTTGTGCCCCACACACAAACACATGACAACCATGACGGGCCAACTGTAAACAGTTCCTCCTCCCCATGTTTGGCCTATTTTTTTTTTTTTTTTTTATACAAATGCTGTCGTACACGGAGCTCCAACTCTTCTAATATGCTGTTAGCAAACTAACATTAGCAATGCTAGCTAAGATAACATTAGAATATAGTTGTTGCCAAGGTTAGCACGCTGTGTATAGCATGGATGTATGTAGAGGGACTGCTCTGCAAGTGGATAAAGTTAATGCTAGTTAATAAACTCTGACACTGATTTTTTGCCCCCTCAGTTCAGGGGAATATTGAAAAACACATAGGAAAACTGATTAGTCCAATCAGTGTGATTGATGAGCCAATTGTTTCATTTTGAATATTTACTGGTGCTACCGAAGCAGCAAGAGAGTGTAAGGAAGAGATGGCTGAAGAGAGAGATTTATGTTAAGAGAGGATGAGGGCAGCAGCTAACATGCTGTTGCTGTGGGAGAACTAGTGCAGAAAGGACAGGTCAGATGAACAGCACAGAGTTACTATAGTATTACTATACTTAAACAAAATTAAGCAAAAAATTGTACCGCCACAGGCACATTCTTATTCTTTGGGGAACACAGCTCTAATTCAACATGGGTCCGCATGGTAAGGAATTGCTTCAAGAAGTTAGAAAGCAGATTGATCATCATTGACTGATGGATCATAAAGATGGGAGAGGATACATTAGTAGGCTAGGGGTGTCCACATCCTTTCAGCCCAAAGCCTTTTTCTAATAAAACTATTCACAATACATTTTAAAACACTGTCATCAAGGATGAATAAATGAGATTTCATTTTAACAAATTTTTTTTCTGTCTTGTTACATTTAAATATGATTTGCAAGGAACCTCTGAAATCTGACATTTCAAAACTGGCTGGTGTCTGCCCCCGATATTGAACTCTTATTACAGTAACAAACTATGAAGAATGAGACTGCTATGTTGTGGCAGCAACTCAAGGTAGACTGTTTTCTTCTGTTTTGCCTGTTTCCTGTAGGTATAAGGAGGCAGAGGAGGACTGCACTAAAGCCATTTCTCTGGACAGTACTTATTCCAAGGTTTTTGCCCGACGAGGCACAGCCAGAGTGGCTTTAGGGAAACTGGAGGAGGCCAAGCAAGGTGCTGTGCTGTGCTTTGATCTAAAGAAATTGCACTGAACTAACATTGTTTCTATGTATTGACTATATGGCTGCATTACTCATGTTACAGATTTTCAAGAGGTCTTGAAACTGGAACCAGGGAACAAACAGGCCCTCAATGAGCTCCAGAAACTCCAGATTGTAAGTTTCAACATAACCGGTGAAAAACTGTCATCTGTAACTAATGGACCCATCAGACTTCAAGTTTGATCCTCTACACGTGTCATCACGTCTTTTCCCCTAATGTCACTGTGTTGCATTAGGACATGGGTTCCAGTGGCCTTCTTCAAACAGAGGACAACTCACAGAACAGAACAGCCCAGCCAATAGACAAACCAGCACATCTTCGCTCAACTGTGAGTTGTAAATGATTTTTCTTAAGCATTTCCTGCATTTTACAAGTCATTTTTGACACCCAGCTCAACAGGGCTTCAAGACCGTGCCTCTGCATTTTCCTATACCAAAGGCAATAAAGGCAGAGATTAGTAGACATGTAGCACAAAAACAGATTTGATACCCTTGAATCCAGATGAGAAGTTTCATGTAGAAGTAAGATAATGGGCTGTATTGTGATTTCAGAAAGGATCCTTTACCAAATGATTGAACTGCATTTGTAGAGAACTGGAGAAGTTTGGGTACGCATTCAATGAAATGAAATTCCTGAAATGATTAATCATCTTGTGGATTGACAGAAAGATCCTGAGGCCAGGAAAGGAGGGAGAGAATTTTCCTAACAACTACTGAAATAAGCTCCTGTGACTTGATATATCAGTCTCTCTGTTCATGACCCATACCTCAGGCCTGGATCTCTCATGAATTTCATTGTTTGCCCAGCAGGTGACAGGAGAGACCTCACTATAAACTCAGCTTCAATAAGTCTATACTAGAGTGATTGAAAAACACACTTATATTCTTGCCAAACTGGGTGACCATGTTGACCAACTCTTAATATATAATGCTCTTCAGAAACCTCTGAGGAGGATTGACATTGAAGAAATCAGTGGAAAGGTGATAGTACCTGAGGTGGAGGCAGGTGGGTCCAAGTCTTTTGTAGAAGAGGTGATGAACGAGGCTCAGGGCAGCTCCTCTTCATTGTCAACATCACCCAGCGCCAAAATGATCAAGATAGAGGAGATAGCCGACGTCCCCTTGAACTCGCCCAATCTGTGAGTGGCTCTGTCTTATCAGTTAAAACCATTTAAGGCCTTTTTGTCATTTCCTTTCCCATTTCCTGATTTGGATTGTTTTGTGGAATGTGATATTATTTCCACCCAGTAAACAGATGTTCTGTTTCTGATCACCACACTCCCTGCTAGCAGACAGGCCAAACAATCAGCCCAGGAAGATATCCCATCCACACTGTCAACCAACCCCTCCTGGACAGTGGCAGACCTGCCTCCTCCACCTACCAACAGCTTCCAGCTGGAGGCCGACCTTCGTAAGATCGGAAACCAACCTGAAGTGATTTACAGATATCTGAGGGTGAGCTGTGTGATAGAAGCTAACAAATCGGACTAAGTACACTTTCTTTCACTGGTGTTCAGACAGTATAATTATATGCTGTCATCGGCACATTGATTTGATTGACAATGAAGGTAATGAAGATATGCAAAGCAAGGGGAAGTTCACCAAGCAACAGGAAATATGGTCTAAATCTGAAATACAGTTTTCAAGATTTAAATGATTTGTTGTGACCTAGATGGACTAATCAGAGCTAGAGGTGCCTGAATACAGGCAAAATTTCAAGATGACCCTGCATTTTTGTCATTGTTGTAACCAAACTAATTCTGTTTTGTGTTACAGCAAATCAAGGCTGATGCATACATAAAGATTTTCCATAATTCTCTTGACCCTGACATCCTCAGTCAGATCCTGAGGACACTGCACAAGTTTTATATAAAGTAAGTTAATACTTTCAAAAATGTACATTTATTTACAGTTCAGCACAGCCATATTTATTGTTAAATACACTAGACAAGACAAGGTAATTGTGCTGAACAAACTCTTAAAATACAGAAACATTTTTAAAAAGACATTTTGTATTAACAACAGCTTCTGTACAGGAATGAAGCACCTAGTGTGACAATGGAGATCCTCAGCAGTCTGGCAAGTGTGAGGCGCTTCGAAATGGCTGTCATGTTCATGTCAGCTCCCGAGAAGAAAGGTGGAGTCTCTCTGATCCACTGCCACAAATAACTAATACAGTGCTTTCATTGTATCATTTTCACCCACATCACATTGACAATTGCTGTACTCTCTTTCTCTCCCTAAGTGCTTAAAGAACTGTTTGGGTACCTTCACCAAGCTGAGCTGGAAGTATTGTCTGTCACAGCCTTACAGAAGAAGTATGGCATCTGACCTCTGTTTGAGGCAACTTTGCAATTTTCCTACACTTTGGATTGAAAGAAGTTAAACATTTTTTTGTTATACTCTAATACTGAGTAAATTTCCTTTGAGTCCACTTTCATTAAATTAGACTTTCATGTCATGTCCCATTAGTTTCATTTTCTCTCTCTGTTCTTTATTCAAAGTTGGAAGTTTCACATTGGCACTCATGAGTAGTGATGGTCGTCTGACACCCAAGGCTCCAACACATGCGCGGTAGCTCATGAAACAGTTGTATAGAACCACTGTGCTGAGGCATGGTTTGGTCACATGACGAGTGATGTATGAACCACTGTACTGCTTCATTCGTTATCGAAACCCTGTCACTGGTTTGGTTGTCTCAGCTACTTTGGGAGAGCTTAGCTTAGCCTTCTAAGCATTATTTATCTCATCAGTTAAACATTTGAAATGAGGTCACTTTTGCCGTCTAGCCAACTGAACACCCACTATTCAACATCTTTTAAGCTATGGGCTATTTAGACTTGTTTTAGGATAGAATATATTCATAGCACAAAATGTCAGGCTAAGTATATAGCTATAGCCTGTTACAATCAGACAAGCCAAATAAGAAACATGGTCTTCAACATGAGTTCGTTTATTTTATATTTTATTGTGTCAGCTTGAAACCATACAATCATGTAGTGTAGTTGAACAGGAATGTGCATGGCGAATCAGATCCCAAACAATCCATGAACCAATAAATGACACATCTCAATTGCACTTCATTTTATTGACCACTAGATGTCCTACTTGAGCACTGTCATTGAAGTCTCGAGTAATTAAGCTTTTTTTTTTTTTTAATACTATCAAAGCTTCAACAAAGCCTAGATCAGCCATCAAGGGGTATTTTAATATCAAGGTTAATGGGGAAAAAAAACAGTGTAGAATTCTGTTTTTTGAATGTGCATTTCTGACATTTGTGCACTTTCAGGCTGTTTAGGCTCAGGTGCAGCATAAAGCCAAGCTACACAGAAGCTTCCAGAGTTATGTTTTTTTTTTTTCACCAAGACAGGAAACCTTATGGTGGTTGGGGCTGCAGATATTTTACCTGAATATTGCAAGAATATTTAGGACTATAAACATATTAGTATGTTGAGGTGTAGTCAAATAAGTACCACTTAGGAGAACCTCAACCAGAAGGTCAAGGTCAAAGTGTTTATTTGTCATACGCACAAATAAACGTGAAACAGAAGGAAATGTTCTATTAACAGAAGTGTGAATTTCCAATTTTCCAATTAATCTTGAATGCAGCATAAAGGTAATGCTTTGTCTCTGTGAGTACTCTATCTGCACAGTGTTGCTCCCATTCTTAAATCTGCCAAAAAGTGCTGCTACTGTACTACATTTAAAAAAAAAAAAATCTGATGGGGATGTTCAGTCAGTGATATGTTTGGCAGTCACAATTTGGTCGATAAGCTGAGCTACAAATAGAGATGTACTTATTTGCGTGTGGACTGTTGTCATTAACAACGATGCCTAATCTCAGACTTGTCGTGGAATTAAAGCCCCTTTAGCCAACGTTCACCCTCTAACTATTCAACTGTTAGAGAGTGAGTGAGAATCAAAACACACTCAGGCAGTAGTAGTCCTGAAACTCATATTTGGTAACTACAGCCAGAGACAGACTCTGCAGTCAGGCAGCTCAGCATAAATATTAACACCTACAGAATGTGGTTTTCGGTGGCATTGTAGTGACAAGGGTCATTTTTCCTACTTAAATCAGTAACACAATCAAATTATACAAAAGAATGTTTTTTTCCCCCAGTAATACTGTACTAATGTGCTGGCCACTATTGCATCGTGTTCACTGTTACATACTTGACACACACAGTGTTTTAAGGTAAACATGAGTTATAAGTGAAACGAGAAATTACGTTGATAGTTGAACAAACTCCCCACTTTTCTATTTGTGTTGATGGACTAATGTCTGACAAACAAATCATGTGGCCTGGACCAAAACTCAGAATCAGAATCTGTTTTATTGGCCAGGTGTGTTGGACACACAAGGACTTTGGCTCTGGTACAGTGGCTCTCAATGTGTATGTACATTTTTCTTCCATAAAGCAATGAGTAGACAAGTAAACAAGGTAAGGTTTAGAGAACAAAAAAAGAATGTGCACTGGGAAATAAAAAATAAGGTACTTATACAAATATATATATGCACAGTTTAGATGCAGTTTTTCAGATAGATATATACAATAGGATAAGGTATTGCACTGAGGGTTGTCATTGCATTATACTCTCGTGGGTTAAGTGTTCATCAGTGATGGCCCAGGAGGAAGGAACTGTCTTTGTGTCTACTTGTTTTGTCATACAGCAAACTAAGCAAAATTACTTCATTTGCTAATCCAGAAAAACATGCTGGTTTTTGCTAAATGGACAGCAAAACACAAATGTTGCAGTCAGTGGGAATGACTCCAAATAACAGCCAGACTAATTCAATACAAAGTTAAAAAATTGAAATGCTAATGTTAGCATGCTAATTATGCCGACATATACTGTACAGGTTAGCTAGCTACTTATGTGTCTAGAAGGAAGGTTCAAGGATTTTACTGTCAATGTGCGGTGGTGTTCTGTCAAACTGCTACCTATCAAAGACGTGCTACCCACCGTTAGTGGGGTTAGTCAGTCCATAGATTTTGCAACAAGGTAGTATATCTCGACAAGGTAGCAAAATTTGACAGAACACCGGACATACAGAAAATCGAAATACTGTTTCTCTCTCACCAAATATTGGGTGCCATAACATTTAGGAACTAAAATAGAATAGAAAGACACTTTTGGCTTTTCCCGTTTAGGGGTCGCCACAGTGAATCATCACACTGACTCGCATGTTGACATTTGGCATGTGTTTTATGCCGGATGCCCTTCCTGACGCAAACCCAGGCCGTAGCGGTGAGAGTGCTGCGCCTTAACCACTAGCCTACCAGGAACAGCTACAGGAACCAAAATAGAATAAAGTAGAATAAGAACTGGATTAACGTAATTAGGATAAATCTAAATGGTACAGCCAATAAGTTTTGACTCAAAATCGAGTACAGTCAGTGACAGTAGTGCAAAACAGTAATAGGAGACTGTCAGATGGTTTAGCATCACCAGGCGTTGGTGATGAGGTGCAAATAGCATATAAGGTATACATGGACAGTTTTGCATGGCAGAGGGGCATCGATGATCTTTCTGGCTGTTTTCACTATGCATTGCAGGATCCTTCTGCAGGAGGCAGTACAGACTGTACCACACAGCCTTCTTGGCCAGTGATGTGGTGTTGTTGGTCCAGGAGAAGTCCTCGGAGATGTGCACCCCAAGAACTTGGTACTGCTAACTCTCTCCACTACAGCACCGTCGATGGTCAGTGGTGGATGCTTTGAGGTTTTCTCCTGAAGTCCACAACAATCTCTTCCCCATGTAGTTGCTCAGCCTGATGTAAACTAAATTAATTCAGACAAATCATCCCAATTGCAATGATAATTTAATATTATAACACTGGTTTACAAGGTTCCTGTTCCAAAACCGCCAGAGACGTGGACGCTGGAGGACGAAGAGGAGCAGACAGAGATAGACGAACCGATTGACCGTTGTTGAAGCTCCAACGATCCAGATTTTGAACCATCAACATCCAGTGATCATCATTTAATTTCTCAGGTAGAGCTCAACGATTTTGTCAGAGATTTGAATTTATCGAAGAGTCAAGCAGAACTGCTTGGATCAAGGTTGCAAGGGTGGAACCTGTTGTCATCAGATACAAAAATGTCATTTTTTCGGCGCCATCATGAAGATTTGACAAAATTCTTCAGACAGGTTGACAGTCTGACCTTTTGCAGTGACATCAATGGATTGCTTTCTGATCTCGCATGTGAACATGACCCAAAAGAATGGCGACTGTTTATTGATTCATCACTGTTAAGTTTGAAGGCCGTTTTGCTGCACAATGGCAATATCTACTCTTCCATACCTGTCAGACATGCCGTTCATATGAAGGAAACATATGAGAACATGCAGCTGCTGCTGAAACATGTTCAGTACTCGAAGTACAACTGGAATATATGCGGCAATCTAAAGGTGGTTGCCATTTTACTCGGACTGCAGCTTGGATACACCAAGTGCTGTTGTTTTCTTTGCAAGTGGGACAGCCGAGCAAGAGCTTTACATTACGTGAGAAAGGACTGGCCACCTCGCAGGAAATTGGTTCCAGGGCAGAAGATTGTTGCACATCAGCCATTGGTTGATCCGAAGAAAATTTTTCTTCCACCTTTGCACATCAAGCTTGGGCTAATGAAAAACTTTGTTAATAAAAAACTTTATTAAAGCAATGAACAAGCAAAGCGAAGCCTTTGCATATTTGCAACAGATGTGTCCACGCATCAGTGATGCCAAGATAAAAGAAGGTGTTTTCGTTGGCCCACAGATTCAAAAGGTGATGAAGGATAGTTACTTTGATGGCCTTCTGCAGGGTGCTGAACGTGTTGCGTGGTTGCCTTCAAGAATGTCGTTTCTAACTTTCTGGGCAACTACGAGGCACCAGACTACGTCAAACTGGTTGAAAGTCTGCTCCAAGCATACAAGTCAATGAACTGCAACATGTCCCTTAAGATACATTTTCTTCATTCTCACTTAGACTTCTTTCCAGAAAATCTCGGCGCGGTTAGTGACGAGCATGGTGAAAGGTTTCATCAAGAGATTGCCAACATGGAGAAACGCTACCAGGGAAAGTGGAGTCCGTCTATGCTGGGAGACTATTGTTGGATACTGATACGCGAGGCATCGGACAGTGACTACAAGCGAAAATCTGAGGCAAAACACTTTTAGATTTCTTTCGTGTTGCTTGGGTATGGCATCGTAAATCATATATCGTAGCGTAGGCCTGTGCTGCTGGAGACATTATTATGTTAAATGCATAAATGCAGTTTTCTTAAAAAAAACCTGCGTAATACTGAAATTAGAATTACATATTTGTGTTCAGCGTGTCAAAATCTATTGGTTTCACCAAAAAGTTTAGAGAAAACAAAAATTTTCATAAAATTTGTTGGCCAGTGATATTGTCTGCTGTAGCATGTTTTCTCTTGCTCTTTCAACAGTGCTTGAAGCTGCAGTGTGCTTTGGTTTTTGAGTGCTCAGACTTTTTTCAGAGCATCTGTTGTTGACTCTTAATGGTTGAGTGGTCCATTATTGGCGATTCTGCGCCAGTTTCCTATTTGTGTGGTAAGCGTATTCACTTACGATTTACTGTGCCTGCACTGTTGTGCTTGCTACCAGACTGTTTACGGATTAAGCTCACTGATTTAGATAAATGTTCAGATAAACTGATTGATGGTTTATCTGAACATCAGCTATTTTTTTGAGTCACACATATGCCTGCATTACTTAAGGACCTGTGTTAAGGAATTTCTTGCTAATTTCCAAATTGAACTTGCTTCTTTAGGTCAGCTAGCCTAGAAGCTAACTAAGCTAGTAGCTTAGTTGAGAGCAATGACTTCTCCCTCTTCCTCTTGTAGTGATTAAAAACAAACAAGGTACCAGTCCAGAAGTAATATGTAATAGATTAGTGTGTAGTTCATATATAGGTATTATTTGTAGTAGTTATGTAAGGGTGAGCTAAGTGTTTATGTAGCTTGATCTGTTTCTCTTCTGTTCTCTTGCTCAAGCAAGAATATCTTGGTTTGTGTTCTCCTTGTTTAATTTATGGGTAAACATCCAGAGAGAATTCCTCCTTAGATGGGACATGGACATAGCTTCAGCCTTATGTGAACAGTTCGTGTGCTCTGTTCATGTTTAGAAAAAGGAAATGTGCGCTAGGTCAACGCGACCTAGAAGTTCATGTACTGGACATCTCAGACAATGCTCGGAAGAAGGGGTGTAGAGCTGGCATGGGACTGTGACTCTGGCTCAAGCTATAGAAGGCTGTGTAAGTTAGGACAGCTGGGGGTTAGGGAGAGAGAAGGAGTGATGGTGCTGCAGTCGTGAGTGTGCATTTGGACCTGACTGGGGGGACTTTGGACTCTGACTGACTGTCCCTTGTGACCAACAATGACTGACTGACTCTGTGACAATCTTCTTATTTAATACTTTATCTATTCCATTGCAGGAGGAGTGATTCTGTTCTCTGTTCCCTAACTACCAGATTACCTATCTAACTACTACCCTGCTCAGAATAATTGTAATATTAAATGATTATTTAAACTGGGATGATCTGTCTGAATTAATTTAGTTTGTATCCTAACTACTACATTCTCTTTCTTTCTCTTCCTTGGAGTGTTGCATGTTCAGTTATTTCTCTGCCTCCTTTAGTGATAATGGTATTTGTAATAAATGTCATATGTTAGCAGCTTGGAGGTGAGGCTCACCGAATTGGAAGGATATGGAGAACACCACAACTAGCCAGGCCCATGTAGCCAGTATGAACACTCCTAGACGTACCTCAGCCCAAGCTAGCTGCCCCCCAGCACTTCCAGTGCAGCAAAGACCTCAGCCAGGTGGCTGGGTGACAGTTCACAACAGTCATAGCTTGAAACAAATGCCCACGGTTCATTACCTGCCTGTTCATGCTTCAAATCAATTTTCCCCTCTCAGTGACACACCCACTGAGAAACCAACTATGGTAATTGGCGACTCCATAGTCAGAAGCATGAAGCTAAAGACATAGGCAGCCATAGTCAAATATATTCCTGGGGCCAGAGCGGGCAATAATGAATCCTATTTGAAGCTGCTGACTAAGGATAAGCATAAATACAGTAAGATTATTATTCAAGTCTGAGCGAATGACTCCTGATTTCGCCAGTCTCAGGTCACTAAAATTAATGTTGAGTCAGTGTGTAACTTCGCTAAAACAATGTTCTTCCTCCTTTCCCTTAGTCTCTTGCTGGCCCGTTAACATATTGATGACAGTGCTCACTCTGTTTCACAAGACCATACCCTGCTTTTTGTTCTGATCCTCAGCACTCCTGACGCTGTCTCCCTGCCTGTGAGTTCCTGACTCCTCAGCGATGCTGTTGCACTCCGGTTCTGGTGTGCACCATTGACGCTGCCATCTCTCAGCCTTAACCTCCTGTGAGTGAGTTCCTGACTGCTTGCCTGTGAGCTCATGTATCCCCAGAGATGCTGGCATGCCTCCTGTCCTAGCATATCCTGCTATGTGTTCCTGTTTGGCCAGCAAATTTCCTACTGTCTTGTCATAAAATTGGAGGCAAACTATTGTCTAAAACATCCCTGCTGTAGAACTGAGCTCTCCTTTAACTGGACATATATGGGGCCTGGCCCAAATCAAAAACAGACCAAAACCCAGACATTCCTGTCTGCATAGTGCAGGAGACGGCTGAATATTACAGTGAAGTAATATAAGATAAAAACATAATGAGAAAAAGTAACTGTTTATTCTGTTGAAGCTAAGATTTGCCAAGTCAGATTACCTGTTGATGATCAATGAGAAAATCATTTGAATCATCTGAAAACTGAGAGCTGACATTCACTACAGCTGAATCACATGCCACCATACAGTCAAAAGACACTCCTTACTTGTAACATACATACAGTATACATAGATATTTGGTTTGCAGTTTGCTATTCAAATTCACCACATGAGCAACATCCACATAAGCACAGAACACTAACATTCAGAGCTCTAACATACTTTGACTGAGACAGTTTTTTAATTTGAACTGTAAATCCAACATTTTGCATCCAGTATTAATGGACGACTTGCTCAAAAGGCTACATGTAGCACTCCAGGGTGAACCAATCCTTTTTGATGTTCCTGAAAATGATTTGTCAATGGTAAATTAATGTTTTAGTGGTACTAATGTTTCTTTGAGGCTGAAATCATCTCATTGTTTGAGTTAAACTTGCATGGGTTGAGCCAAAGAACCATTAGTGTGATCACATTTTAGATGGAAGACATGGAAGACAACATGGCATCTGGAGATGCCTGTAATATTTTTTCCCAATAGATTTGCGCTAAAATTATTCTCAAAAATATAGAACAAAGCGCATCCCTTATAGGTTCAGTACAGAACAGTTCTTTTAGTTTTCAGTTACAGAATGATTCTGTATTTCAAGGGATGGTTGGCAATCCTACTTATTATAGTTAGTATTTTTTGTGCTGCATGAAACCAGAGTTGATAGTTTAAGTATGGATGCAGTTAAGCTCAGATGCATATACTGTATGTTTGACAAAAATCTGGGGTAGATTGGCAATCTGTCCAGGGTGTACCCCGCTTCTTGCCCAATGTCAGCTGGAATAGGCTCCAGCTCCCCAGCAATGCTATTCGGGAATAATGCTATTCAGGAATAAGCAGTATAGATAATGGATGGATGGATGGATGGAAAAATCTGGGGTAGAATCTGTTGCAAACCACCACAATGGAAGTGGATTGAGAACCTAGATGACTATAATTTATAAATGCATCTATCTATCTTATTTGTGTTCAAAAATGGATTTGCATAGTATCAAACTTAACATAATCAGATGGCTTCTGATTACACTGAAGATGCAGGGAAAGCTGCATGCCAGTCTGTATTTTTTCCATTAGCGTCAGTTTACTAGACTTTATATTTGGCTTGTCCTCTTTTACCTCTTGACATTTTGACTGACCTTCAGTATTTAGTTATAAAACTCATTCTTTGGCTCTGCATACTGAGGTTTAACACAACCAGATCATTTCTATGTCAGCAAAATGTTTGTAGAACTAAAACTCCAGTCTGCTGTAAGATGAATGAAGCAATATCAGTGAGAAAGATTAGCCACTTGTTGTAATAAACTGGCTATCCTAGTGCGGGGTGACTGTGGTTCAGTGGGTAGAGCTGTCATCTCCCAACCGGAGGTTCGAATCTCAGTGCCTGCAGTCCACATGTCGAAGTGTCCTTGGGCAAGACACTAAACCCCAAGTTGCCCCTGATGGTTAGAGCCATCAGTGTGTGAGTTGCGCCGCAGATGGCTGCCTCAGTTCTGTACCAGAGCCTTCTTGTGTGTAACATACTTGGCCAAATAACGGTGATTATCCTAATTTATGCTTCCTATACAAATGTTACCTGCGAGGACATGATTATAGATATAATAGTGGTGCAATAAGCTATGAATTGCAGTAACAGTGAAATGCTCACAAATTCATTGTTAATAGTTAACACTCAAGCACCATGAAAAGTGAAAAGAAGCTGAGGAAACATGAAAGATCAGTAATTAATTCCCTGGTTGCTACAAGCAGCCGAATATGGCTCCACTTGGAGTGGCTGACCAGTCATTGCTTGGATGGAGCTACAAGTTTTATTATATTTTATTGTTCAGCACTGTTTTCTTTATATACACACCTTCTGGGAATGGTTTCTAACAGTTTACAAAATGCCTTTGATCTTAATTATTACAAACCAGGGCTGTAAAAGACACAGCAGAGAAATATGAAAGCCTGATGGTGCAGCCCCAAAGCCAACAGTTGAACAGAAGAAAGCCATCACTGGACACTGTATATGAGAAGTAAGGTCACATGGTAAACACAAATCGGCACCACAGGAGCTCTGTTCCACCTTTGGCATATATTAATTACCTTGATAATTATTATAATTATTAGCACAGTTGGTGTTTACTATTATGTAAGCAAAAGAGGATGCTTTTCATCTGAAGAACAACAGATGTTTTTGTTTGCTTATACTATGTGGATATTATAAAGATAAAATAGGTGGAAAAGTTCCTATTAATGCCTCTCTGTGACCCTCAGGTTTTGGCAGATGCAATAAGCAGTCTTAATAGCTATAATACAGTGCTAGTAATATACTGTAGGAATAACATGCACAAAAGTCATGCAGTAATAATATGCAGGCTAAAGCTGTTCTGTGACATGATGTGGCATAGCTGCAAGCCTTTAAACATGAAATCCATATATGCAGGCAGTGACTGCTTATGGCATTTGTCATGATGAAGGGTCAGGTAGCATTTCTGTCATTGCTTTGGAAATTATAGTGTACAGTTTTATTCATTTGACACATTTTATGAGTTTGTAAACACATTTCAGTTCCTTAAAGTTGCTGATTCTAAAATGCTCCCTGTAATTGTAATATGTGCATCTGATCCCCCCCAGAGGCCACAGTCAAACACAGTCACAGTGAGCAGGAAGAATGCAGAAATTTCTGGCCATAGCCCTTCACCCATTCGTTGAATACATGGTCTTTTTCCGGACAAAGGATAAGGCTGAGCACGCAAGGCTTACTGCTCCACCTGAAGGCTATCATTCTTGCTGCTGGATGCTTTGAAGCTGTTCACCTCTTCAAATACCAACTCTATGCATATAAATAAAAGGGAAAAAGGACAGCAGTTGAAACAGTCAGTTTAAACTTTGAAATTGTAAAATCACAAACTTGACATTTCATTGCCACACCACTAGGTAATTCAACAGAAAAAGCAAGAGATTTCTGGTGTAAGCTTTCATAAATATGCCATCAAAATATTTAAAAAACCGGAGCAGGTCTGCTCCACTATTGAAAACCGACAGTTAGTTTTCCCCTGTTTCTGAATCTGTGCTCAGAGGAAAGAAACGCAATTTAATTTCTCCCCATTGTCATGTTTAATCTTGCTCCTGAAACAGTTTTCATCACAGCAGACGACTAAGCAGCATGGCCTCCGTCCCTCTGTGGTCTCCCCACTCCCCACCCGTTTGTGCGTGAGTGGTAAATGGTCTTATACTTGTACAGCGGCTTTCTATGCTTTACAGCACATTCAAAGCGCTTTCATACTATTCGGCCATTTACCCATTCGCTCTCTCAAGCACTCACTCACCGGTGACATCACCGGGAGCAACTAGTTCAGTGTCTTGCTCAAGGACACTTCGACATGTTGACTAGACAAGCCGGGAATCGAACCGTTAATCCGCCGGTTTGGTGGTGGTTAGTGGTGGCTTTTCTCCCACACAAGAGGTGAGCGGTGCAGCTAAACACGGGGTATGCACTTCTCCTAAGCCCTTTCTTACACAATCCATGGGTTGTGCAGAGCAAACACTTGTCTGTCACAACGGCGAAGAGGGCACATCAGTGGCTGATAGTGATGCATGCGAACGCACTGCGTGTGAATGCTCGTCCGCTGAGAGAACGTTGCTCGGTGTGGCGCGAGTTGTCCATGAACAATTGGATGGACAAGCTGTTTCAAACCAGATACACTCTGAAATTCTCCAAGTACCCTCCTGCTTTCAGCAGTGTGCTGGAAACAGCCATGACATCACCAGCGAGCTCCGCCGCACTGGCAGCAGAGCTGCAGGTGCTGTTATGCAAAGCAACGATCTCCGTGGTATCGCCTGATCAGGAGCATGAGAGGTTAAACTCGCGCTACTTCCTGGTTCAAAAAAATGTCGTGCAAAATGACACCCCTTCTCGATCTGTCTCTCTTCAACAAATACATAGTGCAGAGACCGTTGCATATGCTCACCACGAAGCAAGTGCTGGAGTGTGTGCATCCCGGCGATTGGTTTACTTCCATCGACCTGAGAGAGACATATTTCCATGTGCCTATTATCCCCAAACACAGGAAATTCCTGCATTTCTCCTTCAAAAGGTGCACATTTCCAGTACAACAGGCTGCCCTTGGGCTATTCGGAAGCAGTGTTAGAACAGTTACCCAGAGCGGGAATCAGAGGCCCCTTTTATTTAGACGATCTGATTTTGATGGCATGTTCCAGACATCAAGCGGTGTTTCACACAGTGGTGCTGGTGCGACACCTGACACAGCTGGGTTTTGCAGTGCACTGGGAAAAGAGCTCACCGGTGCCTTGCCAAACATTCATTTACCTGGGAGTGCACCTAGACTCTCTCAGCATGAGAGCGAAGCTGTCATCCGCGAGGCGGGAGGTGTTCTCATCTCTCCTGCAGCACATTGTTCCCTGCGTGAAGGTAACAGCTCTGTCTGTCATGCGTTTTACTGGAAACGATGTCAGCCAGTTGTGTCGTGGTCCCCCTCGGTCTTCTTCACATGAGGAAGCTCCAGAGGTGGTTCGGCCTTCTTCGCCTCGACCCGGTGGTCCAATCAGACCTGGCGTATTGGGGAACTCACAGTGTGCTGACAGCGGGGTTGCCCTAGGCAGAGCCATGTCACACATCTCAGTGCTCATAGACGCATCTCTGCTCGGCTGGGGAGGCACATGTCTGTCACAGGCTGTAGGAGGGCAGTGGAATCACACCCAGTCTCTCCACATCAACTGTCTAAAATTGGCCACCAGTGCTGAAAGTTTAAAACACTTTGCACCGGTACTGAGAGAAAAACACATAGTGGTGCGATGGGACAAAACAACAGCTGTCATGTACATTATCCGGCAAGGCGGTGTTCGTTCTGCCCGGCTCCTGCTCTGGGCTCATCAGAACCTGCTCTCCCTCAGAGCAGCACACGTCCCTCTCAGCTGGGCGACATGATCCAGCAGTTCCCCGTGATAGGACAACGACTGTGGGCCTGGCCCCTGATCGGGAGTGACTGGAGAGTCTAGGGTTGCCTCCAGCGGTCATACACACAATTCAGTGCACGAGAGCTCCATCAACAACGGCATCTTACACAGCAAAATGGTCTGTTTTTCAGCTTTGGTGCATGGAAGGAGGCACAGCTCCCACCTCTTGCCCACTGGCTCAGCTCAAGTGCTGAATTTTTCTACAGACACTGGTAGACAGACATTTGGCTCTGTCTGTGAAAGCTGCCATCTCTTCATGCCATGAAGTTTACAGTGAGAGAACTGTGTTCACACACTAGTGAAACGTTTTCTAAGGGGTATAGGCAGACCAAGGCCTGTGCTGCGTTCGGCAGCACCGCAGTAGAATTTACCTCTGGTTTTATATGCACTCAGGGAACCTCCCTTTGAGCTCATAACACAAACCTCTCTTAAACATCTCTCTGAAAACAGCGCTTCTCTTAGCCCTGGCTTCGGCTAAGCGAGTGGGCGATCTGTGCGCACTGTCTGTCTCACCGGCGTGCCTTCTCATACGTGAAGATGGCAGCTCAGCTGTTCTGAGACCAAAATCTGTTTATGTGCCGAAAACAATAACATCCACTTTCAATGAGTCATTTCCCTTGATGGGGTTTTTCCTCCGCCTCACAGAGATGAGTCAGAGGAAGAACTCCATGTTCTCTGCCTGGTGCGCGCACTGTCCCATGATGTAGCCTGCATGGCAGCTGTCAGACAAGCACAACAGCTGTTTGTACATTACAGGAAGCATTTGCTTGGGCAGCCTTTAACCTAACAATGGCTGTTTCACTGGTTGTGTAAGGCTATCACGCAGGCTTACATGTCAGCTGGGAGTGATCCTGCACCTGACATCAAAGCCCACTTCCAAGAGAGCTATTGCACTGCTCTCTTTAAGGCATGGTCGTGGAGGACATCTGCACAGCAGCCTCCTGGGCTTCTCCATGTCCTTTTGCCCATTTTCTACCTTCAGGATGCGTCCAAGTTTTCACTGGCTCACTCGCTCACTCGTTCCGGAGTGTTCTTCACGACTGGGCGGCGGTGTGCCAATAGGGCATTGACTACATCCAGCTATGTTTTTATCCCAATAGTGACAGCTCTTAGATGGTGAAGCCTATACAAAATAGAACGTTGGTTACGTATAGTAACCCAAGCTTCTATGAGTGTAAGGCATAGCCCTCTAAGCTGGCAGCCCTGCTGTCTCCACCCCTGTCAGCTGAAGAAAGTGCTGGTGTAGGAAACTGATCATACCGGCTTTCATCAAACTCGATTTGACAGTTCTAGGTGAAAGGTTATCCAATCAGAAGCTTTGTCCCGCCCCCAAGCCCCCCACCCTCCCAAGAGCGGAGAAAAAGCCTGTCCACTCCTATGGATACATGATTTAGTTATCAAAAATGGCTACATTGAATCTGAAACGATTGATATGATGAGCTTTACTTGACAATTTATTCTTAACATTTCAGAGATTAAATTATTCCAAATAATCAGCCCATTAATAAGGAAAATAATAGTTGCAGGCCTGGACATAGGACACATTTAAGTAAATTGGATTTAGAAACTGGACGTGGCTGTTTGGTGGCTGACAGTTGATGTTTCTGTGGTTTACAAGTAGATAGGTCTGAAGAGTTTCATTAAATTAATCTTGTATCCTGAACACAGCTATAAGTAGAAACTTAATTTTTCTCTTTTATTTGAAAGTATGTTTGCAGGTGTTCCACTAAAGGAATGCATTTTATATCACAAATTCAAGATTTGGCTTTCATTCTCTATTGTATTTGTGCTCACCTAACCACAACAGATGGGCAAAGGCTCCTTCAAGTACGCCTGGGTGCTGGACAAACTGAAGGCCGAGCGTGAGCGTGGTATCACCATTGACATTGCTCTGTGGAAGTTTGAGACCAGCAAGTACTATGTGACCATCATCGATGCCCCTGGACACAGGGACTTCATCAAGAACATGATCACTGGTACCTCTCAGGTAGAGGCACACCTCTAAATCCTTTTTAACAGACTTATTATGTATGGATATTTTTGCTAAATTCTCTCTTTGTCAGGCTGACTGTGCTGTGCTGATAGTCGCTGCTGGTGTTGGTGAGTTCGAGGCTGGTACGTA
This sequence comes from Monopterus albus, assembly GCF_001952655.1. Classification (NCBI taxonomy): domain Eukaryota; kingdom Metazoa; phylum Chordata; class Actinopteri; order Synbranchiformes; family Synbranchidae; genus Monopterus; species Monopterus albus. The sequence goes on from NW_018128096.1 coordinate 432,394, forward strand.
TCTCCAAGAACGGCCAGACCCGTGAGCACGCCTTGCTGGCCTACACTCTGGGTGTGAAGCAGCTCATCGTTGGAGTAAACAAGATGGACTCCACCGAGCCCCCGTACAGCCAGAAGCGTTTTGAGGAAATCACCAAGGAAGTGAGCGCCTACATCAAGAAGATTGGCTACAACCCCGCCACCGTTGCCTTCATCCCCATCTCTGGGTGGCATGGAGACAACATGCTGGAGGGCAGTGACAAGGTGAGAGACCTATGAGATACTAAGTTCAAATCAGCCTCTTGCAGCTGTTGTTGTACAGGACAGCTTGTAGGTGGACTCTGCTGATAGCCAATATTTTATGGATTTATGGATTTTTGGTTCATAGTCGGTAAATAATTTTTCTTTTTTCTCTTACCTCAACATCTTTTTCTGTTGTTTACTTTTTGTGTCTGATTCCTCCATTTTAGATGAGCTGGTTCAAGGGGTGGAAAGTCGAACGTAAGGAGGGTGCTGCCACTGGCGTGACCCTCATGGAGGCTCTGGACTCCATCCTGCCCCCCAGTCCCC
>NW_018128096.1:438211-439098 GCF_001952655.1 Monopterus albus
TTTGGCACGTTAGAGAGCGGTATATTTATTTGTGATAAGGTATGGAGAAAATAATCCCAACCCACCGGGGTGTGAGAGCTCTTACGGGTGAGACTTAAATGCTTAATCAGATCTATCATGTGTGAACCCCGCATCGCTTCTCCGTTGTAAATAAATTCACCGTTATCGTTCCATTTCCTTGGTCCTTGAGACTCTGGCATTTTCTGTAGAATATAACCGCCCTTCTTTTGAAAACAAGGGTTAACGTTAGTGATAACATCCTGAATCATTTTATCATCACTCCACGGGGTTGATGCTCCTAGTGCTGTGGGGGCGGAGGCTGCTGCTGCTGCAGGCATCAAGGGCTCCGCGGTATCTCTAGGTCGAGGTAGGTTTCGTTTTAAACGCTGAGACATGTTGTTTTTATTTATTTATTTATTCTCTCAGGGGAGATACACACAGGTCTGCTCAGTAGGTAACACTCCGGATCTCAGTCTCAGTTGCTCTGGACATTGAGGTGTCAAGTCAATCATTAAATAGCCGTGTGGGTCTTTTGTTGCGTCTTCATAGCTCTCCATAAAATAAGCTTTCTGCCTGGGAAAAATCTGATGCGCCAGTATAAAGTTTTGCAGTTTATCGCGTGGTTTTTTAAATAAAATGATGTGTGTACTGTTTAGACTTCATGTTCTGCTGTATTTGCCCTTCTGAAAAATATTTTGCGTTAAAAACATGACCAACATCTGGCAGTGGTGACGATATTGTGTAAAGATTCTGACAACTTCTGGATGGTCCAGAGCTTCAAAGATAACATCGTCCAAAATAATGAGGTGTTTCTGATCTCTGGGAAACAGAGCTTCATCCTGGAATGACGAAGGCAAACCTTCCACAAATTTTATTCCTTTATTCAT
>NW_018128096.1:440549-441281 GCF_001952655.1 Monopterus albus
ACAAAGCGTGTCGCGGTTCCAGAGGCTGGGGGGCCTGAAAGCTTTGTAGAAAAGCCTCCCCCCCCTCGTGAGATTTTTTTCATTTCAGACCAAGTATGCTCATTGATGACCACAAGACTCAGCCCGTATACGCTCTGCAGTTTAGCCAGCCTCTCTCGAGTTTCTTGTTGCATCTGTTTAATCATTTTCCCTGTTAAAGGATGGATTATGTGGCCAGGAAAACATGTGAGACACCCATGGTAAAAGCACCCCAGGAATTCAAAAGCTTTCTTTTCACCGTTTAGCTCACAGTAGCCGTCCACCCGCAGGGGACCGAAGCTTTTCTCCCCGCCGTTGAGCGCGTGCTGAATGAATATTCCCTGATCAAACATTAACCACTGCAGCCACTGGATGCTGGCGTTGGAAAATCATTTTAAACGATATTTGTAATCATATGGGCAAGGAATAGCCAAAGTTTTTTCCTGCAGAAAGTGTATCCTAAACACGTGCATGCAGGCCGAGGCTATGGTAGACCGTTTGAAAGGATCCAGACCTGTTTCGGTTATGAAATTTTCTCTGAAAAATCATGCAAGCTTTCATAAAAATCATAGTGTCATTTATACAATATCTTACAGCCTCCTTTGCAAAATCAAACGTGCCGTGACGCACGGTGGAGTACCAACTCATAAAATCATCTCTTTTCTTCTGAGTCATTTGATTACATCCGTAGTACTCTGGCTCCGGATAATCCCC
>NW_018128096.1:441489-442286 GCF_001952655.1 Monopterus albus
CAAACGTTACAGTGCCCTGAGCACCTGTGTCCCAAATGATTATCATAACCTCTTTGGCAGAACATGCAAAAATACTTGGAGCCGATGAACGCACAGGGGTTTTTTACACCGTAATAATGGTTGTCAAATAGGAACATGTATAACGGCGGATCATTTGGAGCGCTAGAGGTTTGAAATACATTTAGATGTTCTTTCTCGGTTCTGTAAAACACTACAATTTTACATCGAGTCACCTCTGCGAATTTTTGTATGTGCCTAAAACCCACAAGTGTATGCTCGGTTAGACCCACTTGTCTCTGGAACTCACGCGCTTTCTTCTCCGCCTTATCATCTCTCATTTCAGGAAATATGAGATGCACAAGGTTGATTGCGAAGCAAAGCTGGTTGTCTCGATTATCAACCATGTACAGACATTTCTGCTTCTTCTGAACTATTTCACAATTTAAGGTTTGTCTCAGCAAGCGCTTAGAGCCGCCCCCGCCGTTAGGATTGGCAACCGTCTGTACAACCAGCTCCAGACTCCCATCAGTAAGGATTGAGAAATTGTATTGTATTGCCTGGTCTAACAGATCTTGGAATTGCGTCAGATCGATGCCATCTGAGGCATTGGCAATTACAGAGACGTTTCTCCGAAGCGCATCCCCCCTCAATTCAAGCTGGAGAAGATCTCCCAGGTTACACCTGTCTAACGCTTGTTGGACCAGGTCGGAGACAGACCCCATGACATTACCGTAGAAATTTCCATAATTTACTTCAGGCTCTTGATCGATATTTAACAAGCGTCTTATTTCAAAGTT
>NW_018128096.1:442746-457452 GCF_001952655.1 Monopterus albus
TGGTTTTCTGATGAATTATTTATCACCAAGTTATTAATCAAGTCATCTAACAGATCAAAATGAGCTGAGTTTACATTCCAGGCTGACATTATCCTTAATGCACCCTCTAACACAGAGAAATTACTCAAATCATTAGTAAGCTTACTTTTTAATCACACCATCTCGGTTGTAACAAACCAGAATGTCGCTCATCACTCGAAAAGACTCCCACATTAACCTGCCCAGATGCTGGAGCATAACGTTGGAGTGGCACCTAGCGTCCGCTATGAACCGGGCGCTGTCTCCACCCGAAGAACATCCACATCTGCCCCCTTGCTTTAGGCCTCCTCCTCCGAGTACGTGAATCTAATGGAGCGGGTATAAAGAAGGAGGATTACGACCAGGGTGGTGTTGAATACATCACGTTTTTTAAAAATAATAATAATAAAGGCTGGGGTGAAATAGCATTACCGTATGAATAGGGAGAAGAGGAGGAAGCTGAAGAAGAAGGACGCTGGACTTTTACCCGCCGGGGGTTTTCTTCCTTGGGCTGGGGAGGTGTTGGCCCCTCTTGCTGGCGCTGCTGCTGTTCCAGGGCTCGTTGAGGCTCAGCCGTGTCCTGGTTCTGTTGTTCCCCGCTGTCTAGCGAATTGTATGCAGCTGCATGATCTTGGTCAGTTGAAAATTCTTCTTGGGGGACAGTGTTGGAGCCCTCAGAGTATTGAAGCAGCACGCAGTCCGGAACTGAGTTGAAAACGTTATTATTACACGAGGTGAGAACTGTTATTATTACATATAGTCACACAAGCTCGACCGCAGCCAATACTTACTTTCCTGAGTTAGGGGATGCTGTTGCTGATCACGCAGAGCGCCTGTTTCTTTTTTAGAGAATAGAGAACTTAGTATTTATTTTTTGACGTGAGGTGTATATATATATATTTTAAACATGATTCTTTTAAACTTACCGGTCGCCTCGCAGTTTACTCTCTCGAGTGTTTGCTCTTCACGTAAAGCTTGTTCATATGCTCTCAAATAGCTGTCTACCCCCGGGGATAAAAAAACATTTGGGGGAGGGACAAAGCTTCTGATTGGATAACCTTTCACCTAGAACTGTCAAATCGAGTTTGATGAAAGCCGGTATCTACTGTATACTGTGTGTGCTACACCTTACACTCATAGAAGCTTGGGTTACTGTACATAACCAATGTTACATGTTCAGTTGTCCAATCCACTGTTAGCTGTTTTAAACTACATTAGCAGAGGTGGGGGACTTGAGTAACATGATTTGAGTTAAATCAGACTTAGGTTGCAAATTTAAGGTAAAGGACTTGACTTGGAATTCATGAATTGAGACTTGACTTAGACTTGAGACAGATGACTCGAAATTACTTCACTTTTTTAATAAAACATTTGCATTTTCTAGGTACTGAGAAGCAACACTTTATTTTGGGCGATTTCTAGTGCAATGTGCACAAACCTGGCAATCTACCAGAATGCAGAACACCAGCAGAGGACAACACAGGTCACAGGATGCTGCTATGGAGGAGCTTAGTCCATAAATAATACAATTTGATTTCAGGGATTATGTTATCAATTACTGTGGTAAGAAAAGAACCGCGGTATGCAAAGTCTGCAGCTCAAAAATCAGAGTTACAGTCTGCACAACATCCAACTTCATCTGTCACTACAAAACTCACAAAGAGCAAGTACATGACTGTGTAAATTAGTTTACTTATTGGCTGGTCAATCTATCAAATGTGGTGATCCACACTGACTCCAAGACACGTGTCATCCCTCAACCCCTTTACATTTCAAGTTTATTTTTTGCATTTGAAGTGTAAGCTAATCAGCACAGAAAGCTGCTTAACACAAGTAGCTCACCTGTTAGCCTCTTTATGTATTGGGAAATTTTTACATGAATCTCTTCTGATCAGGCTCTTGGTGTCACTGTGTGCTTTCTGGTTTTGCTTTTCCCTTGGCCTTTGTAGCAAGAAGGAGAATTACTAAAATTAATAAATCCATACATATAAACAGTGCTGATTCCTTGCTGATGAGCCTACATGATGACTACTTTTTCCAGTACATTTCTGCTTTTAGTCAGCCTAGTGAGCATCGTGTTGTTGTCCTGCTGACAGACAGCATATTCTGATGGGAGATGCTTCACAGAGGTCAGAATCACTTTGGACTGAATTGATCAAACACTTAAGTCATGCATATGCCTCACTCATGTCTAGTGAAGTCCCAGTTTGAGGTTATTGGTGGCTGAAACCCACCATTAATTCCTTCTTTAAGTAGTGGGCTGCTAGTAACTTTATGTCAGGTTTGCCCGGCTGCACCTGCCTCTCTCACTTCCCTCACTTTGTTTCTCTTTTCGGCCCCTGATTACACCACCACGCACACCTGCTCCACACTCCTTTACTGCCACCAACTGCACCTCATTAGTTCTCCACCTTACTTATACCCAGCTCACCTACCACTCCCTTGCCAGTTCATTCTAATTCTCAGGCCCTCTATGTTGCTAATTATTATTTTTTGCCTTCGTCTGTCTCCATCTTCCTCTTTAGCTTTTCGTATATTCAGACTCCCTGTGCTGCTCTCCACCTAGGTTGTTTTTCCACCTCCACAGACTACTACCTCCAGACCTCGGCTCCATCCAACCCTTCCAGCATCCACCAGACAGGTTGATGCACAGTCACAGTTTTTCATCTGTCAAACCTCTGCTTTCCATCTCCTTAGTAACCTCCGTTGTCCACCAACCAGCTCAGGAGTGATCCCGTCGATGCAGTTCAGCCCACTCCTTCCATCTCATCATCTCTCTGTTGTCTGCTGCTGATCGACACCCGGTTCATCCAGTACATCCACGCCTGCCTTATCTAGCTGTTTACCACACTGTATATAATAAATCACTGTTTGCACTGAAGTCAGCTATCTGGGTCCGTCTTTGTATGCTCACTCACCCTCCCGTGTGCGAGCAATCATAACACTTTAGCTAAAAAATGAGCTGCCACTAACCAGGTGAGTGAGAGAGCTGATCTGTGCATGAAGTCCAATACAGACATCACCAAAGAACAGAAATAATTCTTCAGAAGAAAAACAGGTTGCAAATAGGCTAAATCACAAACGGCAATGCATGTACACAATTCATCAGTTATACTTCAATTGAAATATAATAGTCATCATTTGTGGGGGTGGCTCAGGAGGTAGAGTGGGTTGTCCAGTCAATATGTCGAAGTGTCCTTGAGCAAGATACTGAACCCCAAGTTACTCCCGGTGATGACATCGGTGTGTGAATGTGTGAGTGTTTGGGAGTGCGAATGGGTGAATGGCCAAGTAGTGTGGAAGCACTTTGAGTGTGCTGTAAAGCATAGAAAAGCATTGTATAAGTATCATCAGTGTCATTATTATCATCACATTGACTAGGCTATAGAGTACTAAAGTGACTACATAAAAAGAATCAAAATCAGCTTTATTGGCCAGGTGCATTGGACACAAGGAATTTGACTCTGGTACAGCAGCTCTCAATGTGCATGTAAATATCCCCATGCAATTCACTAGCAAGGAGCAAGTAAACAATATACCAACATAAGGCTGTGTAGTATAACAAAATAAACAGTGTAGACAAGCAATAAACAATGCAAAATAAACTGTATAAACAGGCAATAAACAATGCAAACAGGCAAAGGAATGTTCATTAGGAAGCGAGATGAAAATAGAATAAAAATGGAGTACTTAAAAATAGAAACCTGTACAGATCTGTATAATCTGTTCAATGTATATTTACCAGTACTGCACTGGGGGAGGGTATTGCACTGAGGGTTATTGTCATACTGTCCTGGGTTAACTGTTAATCAGAGTGACGGCTAGGGGGAAGAAACTGTCCTTGTGCCTGGTTGTCTTGGCGTACAGTGACCTGGAACGCTGTCCAGAGGGGAGGAGTTCAAATAGATTGTGTCCAGAATGTGAGGGTTCTGCAGTGATTCTCTCCACCCTCCTTTTGACCCGTGCGGTGTACAGGTCCTCCATGGATGGCAGGCTTGCACCAATGACCTTTTCTGCAGTCCTGACTGTCCACTGAAGTCTGTACCTGTCCTGTTTGTTTGCTGAACCAAACCAGACAGTGATGGAGGTGCAGAAAACAGACTCAATGATTCCTCTGTAGAACTGTATCAGCAGCTCTTGAGGCAGGGCAAACTTCCTGAGCTGGCACAGGAAGTACATCCTCTGCTGTGCTTTCTTGATGATGGTCCTGATGTTGGATGCCCACTTCAGGTCCTGGGAGATAGTGGAGCCCAGGAACTTGTAGGACTTCACTGCTGATACAGCGCTGCCAAGTATGGTGAGAGAGGGGTAAGGTGGGAGGGCTCTTCCTGAAGTCCACTGTCATCTCCACTGTTTTGAGCGTGTTCAGCTCTAGGTTGTTGTGACTACACCACAGGACCAGCTGCTCAACCTCCCGTCTATAGGCTGACTCATCACCAATGAGACCAATGACCGTTTTATCACCTGCAAACTTTAGGAACTTGACAGAGGGGTCCTTTGAGATGCAGTCACTAGTGAGCCACTGACAGGTGGGGGCAGGCACAGTGAGCTGGGTCAATTTGGAGTGGAGGATGTACTGCATTTCCCACTGACCTGTTAGCCCGGTAGGTGAACTAAATGGGGTCCAGCAGGGGGTCTATGATGTCCTTCCGGTGGGCCAACACCAGTCTTTCAAAGGACTTCATAACTACAGATGTCAGGGCAATAGGTCTGTAGTCGTTCAGTCCAATGATGGAGGATTTCTTGGGGACTGGGATGATGGTGGAACGTTTGAAGCAGGAGGGGACTTCACACAGCTCCAGTGACCTGTTGAAAATGAGGGTGAAGATGGGGGCCAGCTGATCAGCACACACTTTCACGCCATGTGGGCCTGGTGCCCTTCTGGTCCTTTGTTTTTTAAAGAGGCCACACACATCCTTTTCACAGATTGCTAGAAGTGGGGGGCAGGGAGGAAGGGTGGTGATTGTCCGGGGAGCGGCTGTTGGGTCTGAGGTGGGGAAGGTGAGGGGGCGTGTTGGTTGTCAAACCTGCAGTAGAATACATTCAGGTTGTCTACCAGTTGATGGCTCCCCTCAGCAGGGGGGATGGTTTCTTGTAGCCAGTGATGCTTTTGAGGCTGCTTCACACAGACCACAGGTCATTGGCCAACACCTGGTCTCTCAGCTTTTGAGAGTAGCTCTTTTTTGCTGCTCTGATCTCCCTTGTTAGTATGTTCCTGGCCTGGCTGTACAGAGTCCTGTCCCCTCTTCTGTAGGCCTCCTCTTTGACATGATGAAGCTGCTTGAGTCTTACTGTGAACCAGGGCTTGTTGTTGTTGTATGAGCAGAAGGACTTTTTGGGCACACACACATCCTCACAAAAACTGATATAAGATATCACCATGTCAGTGAGTTCATCCAGGTCTGTAGCTGCAGTCTCAAATACACTCCAGTCTGTGCAGTCAAAGCAGGCCTATAGCTCTGACTTAGCCTCCTAGTCCAGTTCTTTACTGTTTTAACCACAGGCTTCACAACTTTAAGTTTCTGCCTGTAGATTGGAATAAGATGGACCATACAGTGATCAGAGCGTCTGAGGGCTGCACGGGGGACAGAGCGATAGGCGTCTTTCATTGCTGTGTAGCAGTGGTCCAGTGCGATTTTGACCCTGGTGGGACAGGTGACGTGCTGCCTGTATTTGGGCAGTTCTTGGGTGAGATTTGCTCTGTTGAAGTCCCCTAGAACAATGAGTGGGGAGTTGGGATGTTCCAGTTCTACACTAGTTATCGGCCAGGGGCTGTAGTGCGCTGGCGTGGGCGTTCGGTTTTAAATAGACACCAATCAGGATGAAGCTTGAAAATTCTTGGGGAGAATAAAAGTTGATAAAAAGAGTCTCTAAGTCTGTGTTACATGTCCTCTGTAGCACCGTGACATCTGTGCACCAACCTTCATTTATGTAAAGACAGAATGCAATTCCCCTCGTTTTCCCGGACAGCTCCATTACGCGATCCACTCTGAACACCCAGAAGCCTGATATTTGTCACTGAGCCAGGTCTCTGTGAAGCATAAGGCAGCAGAGCATGCAAAGTCAGGGTCAGTCCTGATGACCAGAAGGATTTCATCCATCATGTCGGCTAGGGAGCAGAGATTTGCTAAGTGGATAAATGGGAGTGGAGTTAAGGTTCCTCTCTGGCTAAGCCTGATTAAGGCGCTCGCTTGTTTACGTCGCCAGCATTTCCCCTACCGGCATTTCCCCTACCGGCATTTCCCCCACCGGCATTTCCCCCACCAGCATTTCCCCCACCGGCATTTCTTCCTGATCCCGTATATGGCAGCTGCTCCTCTGATCAGAATGTCCACACAGCATTCTTCATTCACAAAAATTGGAGAAAGGTAGTTCAGGGGTGAGTTGTCCAATATTTAACAGCTCTTCTCTGGTAAAAGTAATCTGGAATGGGTTGTAAGAGACCAAGAAAACAAAGAAAAACAACAAACACGAGAGCTTGTGTCACCAAGGCTGCCATTGCTGTTGAAAGGTGGTGATTTTCCCATTTATTGTGTTCCATTAGTCACCCTCTCTCAGAATTTATTACAAGTATAGGGTATGCACTTTGGATGGTATGGTTATTTTAAATAATTTGTGAAAAATATATGTTCTACAAATGTGCCATCAGTATGAAATGTTAGCATGAAGCCCTGTGTTAAATTTAAGCTGTTAGATGTAGCTTTGAATCAATTATGTATTTTATTGAAAAGAGTTTCTGATAGCCATAAAAGGCATGCCTTTTTTGATAGTTAAGGGTTAGTTTATAGCATATGAATACACAATTAATAATTACATCATCAGAATGTATTACCTGTTTTGTGATTTGCTTGACTAAAGAGTACTCAACTTACTTGATTCTCACCACAGTAAGCTAGGACTTGCTTGAGACTTGAAGGCTAAAACTTGAGACTTGCTTATGACTTGCACATGTGACTTACTCCCATCTCTGCTACATACATTTACCTTTCCATTCCTCTAGAGTTTGGTCTTTGCTCTCCAAGGTTTGATCATAAGGAGGGGCTTCTGGCTCGTCATCTGGATCATGGTACTGTGAGAAGTAAGGGTGGGACAGAGCTTCACTGGCTGAGATCCTCCCATCACAGTCCAGAACCAGCATATGCTTCAGTAGATCAACAGCTAACACAGAGACAGAAGCAGACAGATGGATGAGATTAGTTCTGGGATGTGTAAGTGGCTAGAAACAAGCTGAAACACAATGAGCCAAACCTGTATAATTGTATTTCTGATTTACAATATGAAGAGAACAACTGGCACCTCTCACAGCTTTTCAATTGAATTTAAGATGCTGACAATCCAATCTGCACTGCAGTTCCCACCTAGTGGATTTGCTCCTCTAAATATCTTTTCCAGGTCCTGCTGGGGCATGAAAGGCAGAGACTGGATATACTTCTGTGCCTGCAAATACAGTCAAAGTTCAACTCAAGGCATGTGACAGTTTGTGGTGTAAGACAGTTAGTGATCAATCACCCCAGCACTCACACACACACTGTCTATTCAGTCAGCAGACATGTCAGTGGAAGGGCTAATCAATTAAAACAGGCTGCCTAAGTAATACAATGCACAATTTGTCAAACTAGGTGTGAAGGCTTGATTTATGACCTATATGACTGATGAGTTATGACCCAAGGTCACACCCCTTTCACATCTTAGGTGTTAGTTTTTGCACTTCCCCTTTCCTCTTTCCTGTACATGATTTATGGTTTTATTAACTTCCTCTACAGCCAGATTGACACCTCCATATCCTGACACTAGGATCATGACAGAAGATTTATGATAGAGATCAGTGTAGGGGAAAAAAACACATTCTCCCCCCTAGTTTAGTTTAGAGTAGGAATGTTTCCTGTCATGATTCTGTCCTGTCGGTTTCTGTTCTCATTAAATGAGCAGACCCATTCACCACATCTCCCCATGCCTAAACACAGGCTAGGCAGTGTTAACGCTATTAGCCTGTCTGTGGAAAGTACCATACATATCACCTATTGCTTGTTACTGCTGTGAAGAAGCATGTGATTCTGCTTAAGGGCAAATGCCTGTTGTTGTTAAAGTAACAATGCTGTTACCAAATTTAAGGAAATAATTCCATCATTATTCACTTCAGTGCCATGTGCCAACACAATGGAGGGAGGCCACCTTAACTTTACTCCCACACAAGTCGATAATCTTGTGCTGCAGCTTCCCTGCACAAAACACGCGATACCGTTGCACCTCTGAAAAAGAAGGCTGTGAAACAGAGGACACTAGCCCCGTGGTACAGCTCGCAACTCCGCTCCCTAAAGCAGGCATCACAAAAACTGGAAAGGAGGTGGTGCTCCACTAAGTCAGAAGAGTTTTTCATAGCCTGGAAAAATAGTTTAATAACATAAAAAAGCCAGGCCGACAAAGAGCCACAGTGCTGTTGAGCTTAATATTCCCTTAGATCTCAGCAGCAATGACTTCATGAGTTTCTTTACAAATAAAATCACAACTAATAGAGGAAAAAATAATCAAATCATTCCCACAACTCACAATGGCTTTAGAAAGACATGTAAGACCTCATTTATATTTAAACTGCTTCTTTCCCATTGATCTCTCTGATTTTACCTCAACAATTGCTTCATCTAAATCATCATGTCAGCCAGGGTACTGACAGGAACCAGCAAGAGAGATCATATTTCTCAGCTCCTGTCGCAGCTTGAAGGGCCGGTTGGAGACCTGTGACCTAGCTATGTGTGACTTGCCCCGTTATGGGAAAAAGACCCTAGCTATCATTGGTGGATGTAGTGGAATATTTTAATGGACCTTATTCTACACTACCTGATGAATTTAATTTGATTTCAATACTTGAGGGACTTGATTTGTAATGCAAGTTTTATTTTTAAACTATGCATGCCACATGTATGTTTTTTTTAGATGAAAGGGGTTTATGAAAATATTTAAAAATATAAATGCGTTTTTATTCCAATTTTAAACTATTTAATTAATCTTTTTTCATTACACCTATAAAGATTTAGAGGGAAACATTCTTACGCCAAACCAAGCATCATTGGGGTCATAAATCAAGTCTTCATACCTAGTTTGATAGGCAGTACATTGTAGTACTCTCTTGCCTGCATCAGTGGAAACAGCATTACAGTGCATTTTTCACATTCTCAGTCACGCATCTAATCATTCTTCCCTTCCTTACATGTTCAGAGCAGATTTTTTTTAACAGCTCAGGTGTCGGAGTCCCAACCACCTCCATGATTCTCTTCAGCTGGTCAATATCTGTGTGCAGGAAAGGTTAAGGGTTAAGATGTGTGAAAAGTCATCAACCTTCAGGGTGTGGCATGTCCTATTATCTTGTCACACAGGAAATCAATTAACTAAGTTCGGACAGACTTTGGTCTGATTTAACTGTTTGGTGACATGAAGACATCTGGCAAACTGCTGTGACAGCCAATCATGTACATGGAAATGCTCATTCCCAGTCATTACTTTGTGACAAGAATGGTGTATTTCTGCTGGTTACCTCAAGTTATCACTGACAGATAAAACAGTTTCCACACTGATAACATTGTAGAGTTGACCGTGAGTATTACAAACCACAAAGAGGGCTGTGTTTTGACCTCTGCTCAGCTTTTGAACACAAAAATACATTCCTTGAACTGGACTTCCAGATTGTATTTCATTGTTTCACAGGTCTATGAGACAACACTCCCTCAGCAATGCAGTCTCTTGCATGGTTTTAACACAGGGCAAATGTCTGTATGAAAACAGCCTGAGACTGAAACTCTACTTGCTGAACACTCCTGAAAGTTAACTCTTCATACTGTATCTATGTAGCAAAAGTCTCACAATAAAGATCTCTTGCCACTCTGTAGACACTGACTACAACAATGTAGATAATGCAGTCCTTTATTACTTCTATTCATCTACCACCACCCATCCCCTTGTGTTTTAAAGCACCTCCCCTTCAGAATGGCTGGGATTGTAATGCAAATCCACAAAAGTCTGCATCTACAGGCCACTTTAAAGAGGTAATGGAAGATAGATGCAAAGGGAGGAAAGCTGCACATTGCAGTGGACCCTTGCCATGCTAATAAAGGATACAGTCAGTGCCAGGAAAAAGGACTTTTCCCTTCAGCAGCTCTCCCATAATGCATCCCACAGACCAGATATCAACTGGAACAGAAACACTAGAGGTTTAATCATTCAACTAGCATTAAATGAGGTCATCTCTGAAAAAATATATTGAAAAAAAGCTTAATGTAGTTCGATAGCATCTTGCCATTCTGATTGTAGTGCATCCAGTTCAGCATGATCTCCGGTGCTCGATACCAGCGAGTGGCCACATACCCTGTCATCTCATCGTCTGTCTGCCTGGCTAATCCAAAGTCAAGAATCTGTAAGACAGACACAGCTTTTCTAAGGGATGGGTTTGTACTGTAAATTGAAGTGAAGAACTTGCAGGTTTAGTTTTTAGGTAACTGTTACCCTCAGCTCACAGTCCTCATTTACTGCCACATTACTTGGCTTGAGGTCCTGGGAAAGACAGCAAAGCAGACAAAGAAGGAGAGAAACATAATTACGGTATGTTAATATTTTAAAACAAATTTAATGTTAAATAAGACAAGTGCCGAAACAATTCTTCAGACTTGATGTTCAATATGACAAGAAGGGCAATGCACTCACTCTGTGCATGAGGAGGACAGAGGAAAGAAGAGAGAGGACATAAAGGGAGACAGGGGTCAAATGTTCAGTTCACCATATTATCTTCTGCTTTAGAGGAGGACTGCTTTTGTCTACCCCATGCTAACCTGGCAGTCTGAACAGCCAGCCTGCTCTGCTGGTGAAATGTTAGCAGAAAAACACAGGACACAATCAAGCATAATAAAGTACAGTGATTCCAAACCAGGAGGTCTTGACAGCTTCAGTAGCTAAAAGTAATGGATAAATGTTGAAATAGTTAGGTAAATGTGATGGATAAGTCCAGCTTCTACTACTTCAAGTCTGTAGTACAAAGACAAACTACTAGCTGCATACTAACACATACTGTACATTATGCAGCATTTAGCAAGTGTATCATGATGCAGTAAATTACCTTGAGGCCACGGAGCAGCTGGTAAATTAAGAATTGCACATGTTCATCTGACAACCTTTGAAATTTAACGATGTTATTGAGGTCTGCACCCATCAGGTTAGTCACCAGGTAGCTGGAAATAGGGAGAATTCATGAATGAATAAGTGGTAGGGGGTTTCAGACAGAGGTGAAGATGGAGATGCTGCCATGAAAATTGTAAGACATCTCTACAAGCCTATCATCTGGATTTCTTTCACCACCATTACCCTACTCTATAAGAAAATCATTGCATTTTTGGTGAAAAGTAGCTTGTAAACATCAACTGATAAAAGACCTACAGTTCATTGAAGTCTTCTAATGTTGCAGCAGGTGTGAAGACATCTAGCAGCCCTATAACCTGTGGAGACAGACAGAAACAAGCACAGCTGATCACTAACAGAGCAGCAACATGAAGAGAGCCATGTCTGTCTGTCTCTGAGTATTTTTTTAAGGAGCACTAACATTCTCATGTTTCATATGCTTGAGCAGCCTGAGTTCCCGGTATGAGCGGCGGCTGTGGATCAGAGACTGAAAAGGCCGGGACAGTTTCTTCACTGCAACCTTCTGTCTTAAGACAACATCATACGCTGAACTGGAGAGAGAAATATATCAAATATTAAAAAGTTGTACAGTACAGCAGCATACATGAGTTGTTTGCTGAACCCAGTGACAAGTTGACATTATATGACATGTCCTGAAGGTAAGTATTTACAGCAGCATACATTAGGCCTAATTGTTTACTGAACTTGTTGACAAGTTGACATTATATGACACATCCTAAAGGTGAGTATTTCCACTCATATACTTTCTTGCAAAGAGTTACTGTATATTAGAAGATTGATACCACTCTGCTGTCTGTACAGTAAAATATGAAGCTGCAGCCATAATACACCTAGGGTAGCTTAGCATAAAGACAGGCTAGCCTGGCTCTGCCAAGTAGAAAAATAAATTTGCCTACAACCTACCTTAAGATCTATTAAATTATTTTTTAAAAACCTGGACAAAAACCTATGTGTAAAAACAATAACATCTAAATGATGTGTACACACAAAAACTATGTGTATGCCATTTCCCACACATAAACCCATATGTATAAATGCAGAATATGTGCGCCTTATGTATACTTCAAATCATGCATACACATGGTTTGAGTAGGTGCGATGTGGTGAAGTGGAAATCTAGATGTGAAATTCACAAGGTATTCTTTGACACATCAGCCAATGACTTTTTGCCAATTTATTTTACTTAATATCAGTACAATTAGGGAACTACTGAAGTTTTAACTGACATTTATCTGACAACTTTTATCTGTTTTCTCTTGCTCTCCTTAAAACAGAAGTGTTTGTCACTAACATGTGCATTTGTATGTCTGTTTTATTTCTACACTGTAAGCAATTGCTGTAAATTTACAGCCAATTTCCAACACTAAAATACTGTTTTCATGTTAAACAGTTTAGTACTGTAATTAGCAATGCATCGTGGGCTGCTTAACTTGGAGCAATGGGACAGAGGCCCTAAACAGTATGCTGATGTTTTAAATTAGAGGACACTACAGTAATTACTGGAAACTGAGTGTTGGCTGGGGAATTTGGAGCAGGGTCAGAAGTTTGATACACCGTTAGTCTTTTAAATTGAGGCTACTGCTTTTGGTCAATTTTCTTTAAAAAAAATACATAAATAATTTGCCATCAACTCCTGGAGGGACTCATCATTTGGATAGGAGATTTACCAGAAGAGGACGCACAATTTAGATGACGTGCTGCACATCATTGAGTGTTCTTCATCAACATCCATCGGGTCTTGCATCAACAAATGAAACGGTAATTAAAATCTTATTCATATTGCCAAGAATCTTTGATATTAAACTGATGCTCAGGAGCTTGTCTTGTTAGGGATTTGAACATGTCAATTATGAGGCTTAGATTTGAATAGCCAAAACAATATTGCTTTTGGGTGGCTTTTTGTTAAATCTTGGTAACATTAGCAAACGTCTGCATCCGAGGAACAACGCTTGTTAACCTTGTTAAGAGAGGCCAATCGGCAGAGGGAAACTAGCATTAGGATAATTATCCCAGTGATTAAGAATTTATTTCAACCAAACCATAGGATTATTGGAATATCGGCTAACCGAGATGGTTTTGGTGAGTTTCATTTTGTTTGTGTCGACTTTTAATTAAGTGTGTTTTACAAGCAGTTAAGAAAATTAAGCTAATTATAGTTCAGTTAAAGAGAGACACTTCCCCAAGGCTTTGCATTTTTCTGTTTAAACAGAAAGTTGGTGTGAAAATTTTGCCTTTCTGGACTCTTTGTGAAGGCATTTTGTTTATTTATCTGTCGCTGCACGTCTCCCAACTGTTTTATAGGCTTTGTCAAACCGTTTAGCATCATCTGTGGCTTTTCTTTTATAATCTTAACATTGCAACTCGGTTAAGGTTAAACATTTCTGCGTGAAGACTGATACGGTGTCACTAAAAAGCAGCCGTAATCAAGACTAATGCATGTTTGTTGATGAAAGGGAACTTGCCATAGGGCAGTAACAAAATGTTTTTCCCCCGTCAGATCTGTTGTCATAACTGTGCCACAATAGTGACATATGGAAGGCATGGAAGGCACATGAGAATCAATAAAAATACACCTAATTTAACTTTTAAGTGTGTTTTGCCAGGTTGCAGTCAGACTTTTCAATACTTTTCAACGTTTAAGTGTCACATCTACAGACATAACAAATGTGTAGTTAGGCCTACTTTGTCTGGTGTTGAACTAACATGTCATGTTGATATCTGCAGTGCAAGGTGTGAGACTTTGACGGCATTTTACTCTCATTTGAAAACACACATTAGAGAGGGGAAAACAGTCACTTGTCCTTATAGACACTGTAGCAACTGTTTAAACAGAAAGTTGGTGTGAAAATTTTGCCTTTCTGGACTCTTTGTGAAGGCATTTTGTTTATTTATCTGTCGCTGCACGTCTCCCAACTGTTTTATAGGCTTTGTCAAACCGTTTAGCATCATCTGTGGCTTTTCTTTTACAATCTTAACATTGCAACTCGGTTAAGGTTAAACATTTCTGCGTGAAGACTGATACGGTGTCACTAAAAAGCAGCCGTAATCAAGACTAATGCATGTTTGTTGATGAAAGGGAACTTGCCATAGGGCAGTAACAAAATGTTCCCCTGTCAGATCTGTTGTCATAACTGTGCCACAATATTGACATATGTAAGGCACATGAGAATTCATAAAAATACACCTAATTTAACTTTTAAGTGTGTTTTGCCAGGTTGCAGTCAGACTTTTCAATACTTTTCAACGTTTAAGTGTCACATTTTCCAGTCCAGATCTGTCTAGGTCAAAATGAGGCAGGCAAAGAGTGTTTTGCCCGGTATGTTCCTATTAAACAGACAATTGATTCTCTTTTCCATTGCCAATCAGTGCAGGAACAATATAAGCAAGTACACTCCAGTATTGGTTCTAAGGATATTCTTAAGGATGTGTGGGATGGCAAACATATGGCTGAGAATGTGCTCTTCCAGATGAGGTGTGTATATACGTGTGTGCATATATATATATATA
>NW_018128096.1:461984-462679 GCF_001952655.1 Monopterus albus
TAGAACTTCCCAAAGACCTGTAAAGATATAATTGTTACCCTTTAAATTTTGAATGCCAAATCTATTTAGCAGTTTGACTGTTGGTACTTCAGAAGCCTTCCTCATTCATCTCAAGGTTACTTTCACCTAGTGTTTACTATTTATTGACCTTTTTATAATTTTTCTTTTTAAATCTCTTATTATGGTAAGCATAATGTATTTGTTCCCTACAGGTGTCTGCCACTCCAGCTGACGTTGAGACAACTCTCAGTCTTCCTGCAAGTCCTCGCCTGATACTGCCTGGTATACATTTCATTTAGATTCTGTGATAGATACATTATATCGGCCATTCATCTTGAGTTTACAAATGTTTACACAAGGTAACATGGATTCCCATGTTGCTATGACTTGAAGTTTCAGGTGCAACAGGGCAAGTCACAAAGGTTGGATGATCACCTTTGAGGGCCATGTAATCTCTGAGGGCATCACACCAACATTTGCAATGGGACTTGCTACTGTCTTTGCAATATATACTCAACCTTCAGTATCAAGGTGAGGCAGCCTGCACTCTGGAATTCCTTCAGAGGTAAAACCCCATCATTCCTTGTCATCAGTATGGATATATATACAATAAAATTAATGTTTGTATTTCTTTGCATAAAATGGTATTAGTACTGTACATTTAAAGCCACAACACACACACACACACACACACA
>NW_018128096.1:462831-467083 GCF_001952655.1 Monopterus albus
CACACATCGCCATGCTACTGAAGAATCTCCTTGACTTTGAATGGGACTTCATATAGATCGGTGACCTCTTTAATCTCGCTCTCTTTGTTTTGACAGTCTGGCATTGCCACATAAAGCCACAAGAGAACTGGTATTATTAACTTTATAAGCATTAGCCTGGAGTGTATACTGTACATTCCTGATTGTATAGTTTATTTATTATTATGATTGTTTGTTGTTGTTTGACAGTGGCGACACTGGACTAATGCTGCAGAGAGGAACAGTGGCTACCAAAGTAATGGTCATCTCTCCTGGATCCACAAGAACATTTATTTTCTTTTTCTACATTTTTTGTATTCATGGTGATATTGACATTGCTCTTTGAAATAAAGATATTTGATTTTGAAGTTTTTATTGCCTATTTTGCATAATATTCACAATAATGCATATCTTAAGCAATTGTCTATAGCCCTGAGAAATAACGGTATACTGCTGGCGTCCCTGCTGCCGGCTCTTTACCGTAAATTATAGAATAGACATATTCCGTTTTTCTGGTTTACAGACTACTACCGTAAAGTCATTTTATGTACGAATACCGTACAAATAATGGTATAATGCTGGCGTCCCTGCTGCCAGCTCTTTACTGTTATTTTACAGGAAAAGTGTTTACAGTGTACTGTATGTTAGATATTAATTTCATTTTTCTTTTACTCTATGAATCATAACAAATGATATTTTATGTGCCACAATTGTTCAAATGTAACATTGGAATACAGTGATAAAAAGAGTACTAAAACTTTGTACTTAAGTACAAGTACTGTTATATTGTTGAAATAATACTCAATTACAAGTATGTATTGGTGTTAAAAAGTACTCACATAGAAGTGCAAAGTACACTTCTCAAAAACTACTAGTACTAGTACTAGTTACTTTTTATCAGCTGATATTTAATGAATTTTCAATAACCATTGACTGACATGACAGATCCATATAGAAAATAACTAGTCTGAATAATATCCTATTGATAAAGTATACCAATGGATCAAACTTAGGCAATTTGTGTGCTAAACAAATACACACATACAACAGGAAGTTTCCAGGTTTAAAGAATGCTAAAAATATTTCTGAATCAGTATAAACAGTATGAACAGTGCATTGCAAACAAACAGCTGTGCAAGGGCTTTAAACTCTTGGATATGTCAACAGGTCAGTTCACTTTCTCAACCTCTTGAGTTGAGTTTCCTCAGAAGCTGATTTTCAAAGTTTAATAGAGTCTATCTGTTTGGATCTGAATAGTAAACCAGCACAGCTGAAAAGCCGCTCTCATGCAGCTGATGCAGAAAGAGCTGTGCTCAGCTTGATAGACAGCTTCTTGATGGCTGGAAAGGAATGAAGCAGGAGCTGCTGTCAGGATGCTTCTTAGGCACATGCAAGGTAACCATCAAGCTCAACTGGACTTTGCAACATTCTGGAGAGTGGTCTGGAGAAGAAATCAAAATCATCAGATGACTCTCTTCGCTGATGCTCACTCTCATGTTCTGTGGTTTCAAGATGTTTTACATATGTCAAGGCTGTAATTGGAACATGATCACTTCAATTTATGTGAATATTTTTGAATACCCACACTAACATTAGCTAAATCAGCACAAATTATACTTCAGTATTTTGGGGAGCTCAGTAACAATCTTTTAGACTTACCATGACTGAGATGTAAAAAGATACACAAACTTATACAGGTGTGTGGCTATAACAACACACAATCAGGGCCATGTAAATTTCAGCTTACCATCCTCTATTACATCTTCTCTGTCAGTCCAGGAGATCTTGAATTTGGGCAAGAGAACCGCAGCAATAGCCAACTCTGGATCCTCCAACATCTGTCCAAAATATTTCTGTAGGCCGTTTTGCAGGGCTCTGAAGTGTGACGTGCAGGTGTTGCTTGATGTCTTCAGCCTGTTGAGTTTGGATAGAAGCTGGTGGATTACTAGCAGCAGCCACCTCATGTAGTGCTGGATTCTGACTGGAGGATGTTTGAAGCTCTCACCAGTGGCTTCATAGCGATACAATACTCCTGAAGGAATGCAACTTCTGCAGAGGTTGAATTTTTGGAAGCAGAAATCACTGCTGTTGACAAACCAAAATTACACTGCATTAGGACGCTGTCTCCTTTTCTCCCTGGTGCAGCCATGGACACTGGTCTCCTGGAATGTTTTAATTTTCAGTGTTGGTCATTTGAATCTCAATATAGCTGAGATCCTCCAGATCGGCTTAACACTACACAGGGCCATTGAAATATGCAGAGCTACAGAGCTAGCCAAGACACAGATACAGGTGATGCAGACCACACATGCCACCTGTGATGCTCAGGTGGCTGCTATTGCAAAAGCACCAGGACAAAAGAAAGCAGGGACTTGGACCAAAGCTAGTAAAAAACCAGCATCCGGAGACTGTCGAAGATGTGGAAAGACACATGAGCCGCGCCAATGTCCAGCTTATGACGCAGTGTGCCACAATTGTGGGAAACGCAACCATTTCTCCAAGGTATGCCATGCAGCCACCAGCAGCAGCAGTAGCAACAAGACTAAATCTGTGAACTGCATTGAGAGTGACCTGGATTCATTGTTCATTGGCACAGTGGAGAGCAACGAAGTGTGCACAGCAGGCCATACACAGGAGGGTGCATGGTATACAACAGCCAGCATCAGGGGTGTGGCAGTAAAATTCAAGCTTGACACCGGTGCTGAAGCGAACGTACTACCTTTTTCCATTGTCCGCCAGATTCCGGGCCCCATTCGGATGCATCCCACACAGACAAAATTGCATTTAGTGGTGCACGCCTGCATCCAAATAACGTTGTGTCCCTGAAATGCAAGACAGCAAAAACTACAGCCACACTGAATTTTCACATCACAAGCCAGACGGACACGCCGATCCTGGGCAGAGCAGCATGTGAAGATTTGCAGCTGGTACAGAGGGTGGAGGCGTTCACTACCTTGCCACCAATGCCACCAAAGAGGAGTTGGTTGGAATGTATGCATCAGTCTTCACAGGGCTAGGTGAGTTCCCAGGGGTACACCATATACAGTACATGTTGATCCTTCTGTTGTCCCGGTGGTCCATGGCTGCAGGAACATTCCACTCTCTGTCATAGACAAGCTGAAAGACACGCTGCAAGACTTGGAGAGAAGGGAGGTTATAGTGGCTGTTAAGGAACCAACAGATTGGATGAATAGCCTCGTAGCTACACAGAAGAAGAACGGTGCACTGAGGGTGTGTTTGGACCCTTGTGACCTGAATGTGGCTGTCAGGCGCCAGCACTACTCCATTCCAACCCCTGAGGATGTGTGCAACAGGCTGGCCGGGAAGTCCATTTTCACCATCCTAGATGAAAAAGATGGGTATTGGCAGATAAAGCTGGATGAGCCGTCTTCAAAACTGTGCACCTTCAACACGCCGTGGGGCCGGTTCCGCTTCCTCAGACTGCCTTTCGGCATCAAATCAGCCAGCGAGGTTTTCCAGCAGAAGAACCACGAGACCTTTGGTGACATACAAGGTGTTCACATCATAGCTGACGATATGATCATTGCAGCATCCTCAGAGCAGGAGCATGATGACATCTTGCGCAAAGTGATGGAGAGAGCAAAGACTGCCAATGTAAAGTTCAACAGCGAGAAAATCCAGTTCAAAGTTGACACGGTAAAATACATGGGCCATCTGAAACCTGATGCTGTAAAGGTGAAGGCAATTGTTGTCATGCCGCCCCCAGAGGATAAACAAGGCCTGCAACGGCTGCTGGGAATGACAAAATTCTTAACCCAATACATCCCTAATGAAGCTTCACTGACCGCACCCCTGAGACAGCTCCTCAGAAAGGATGCAATGTGGCAGTGGAGCCCACACCACAGCACAGCGCTGGAAAATTTAAAGGCCACTCTTACACAAGCCCCTGTACTGCGGTTCTACAATCACAACAAGCCACTACTGCTACAGGCGGATTCCTCCAAAGACGGGTTGGGAGCATGTCTTCTTCAGGAAGGGCAACCACTGTGCTATGCGTCGCGAGCACTCACACAGACTGAACAGAGGTATGCTCAAATTGAGAAGGAGCTGCTCGCCATAGTCTTTGCAGCAAAGAGATTCCACCAGTACATCTACGGTAGGGCAGTGACAGTGCAAACACAAGCCGCTGGAGATTATCGCCCAGAAGCCGCTGAGCAAAGCACCGGCACGGCTGCAGCGCATGTTTCTGCAACTCCAGAGGTATGATCTGAAC
>NW_018128096.1:467272-468929 GCF_001952655.1 Monopterus albus
GGCAAGCACATGTACATTGCCGACACCCTGTCCCGTGCAGTGGCTAACGCAGGCGCAGATATAAATTCACAACCCTGTGATGAAAAAGTGGTGTATGCCATAGAGCCCACAGATGCATTGAGCGAGGAGACGCTCAACCGGCTGAAGGAAGCAACTGCAGCTGACAATGTGTTACAAGCTGTGTGTGAGAAACACAGGAACGGCTGGGCCGCGAAACGACGCAGCGTGGACAGAAGTCTACACAGCTACTGGCCAATGCGGCACAACATCAGCCTGCAGAATGGCATTGTGATGGTTGGAGACAAAATCATAATTCCTCAGAGCTTCAGAAGAGTGATCTTGGATAAGCTGCATCTAGCTCATCAAGGAGTTCAGCGAACAAAGGCCAAAGCACGAAAAGTCCTCTACTGGCCTGGAATGTCACATGACATTGAGATGATGGTGCAGAAGTGTGTGCCATGCCAACAGCTACAGCCACAGAACCAAAAAGAGCCACTCATTGCACATGAAGTCCCAGAACTACCATGGATGAAGGTTGGGGCTGACATATTTGAATTGAGAGGTCAGTCATACCTCTTGCTAGTAGATTATCTTAGTAAATACCCTGAAGTGCTGAACTTGCCTGACAGGACAGCTTCCACAGTTATCCAGAAAATGAAGGCTGTCTTTGCTAGGAACGGTATCCCAAAAGAGCTGGTTAGTGACAATGTCCCATTCTCCAGCTATGAGATGAAATCCTTTGCTGCCTCATGGGAATTCAAGCTCACACACTCCAGCCCAGGTTATCCACAGTCAAATGGGCTAGCTGAAAGGACCGTAAAGACTGTAAAACATGCACTGAAAAAAGCACTGCAGTCAGGCACAGACCCACATCTGGTGCTGCTGTTGCTGAGAAACACACCAGTGACAGGACAGAACATGTCACCAGCACAAATGTTAATGGGCAGGGTCCTGTGTAGCACACTCCCATGTTCCAGTGTTGTGCTACGGCAGTCGACCCCACAGAACGTGCACAGCAGGCTGCAGGACCTGCAATCCCGCCAGCAGCACTATTACAACCAAAATGCCCAGCCACTACCAGTGCTGACCCCAGGCACCACCGTACACATGCAAACACGACAGGGATGGGAGCCTGCTGTTGTGGTGCAGCAGAGAGCTGAGCCATGTTCTTACACTGTGCAGACACCTGCAGGAAAGGTGTTCTGGAGGAACAGGCATCATCTGCGTAAGCTACACCCAAGTGTATGGAGAGACACTGATCCTGATGACCGTTCAGAGGTATTGGTTCCTCAGACACCCAGGTCAGCCGATCCTGTGCCAGGAGACCCTCCAGGGAGTACTGACAACGCTCCCATACGCCACACCAGAAGTGGCAGAGCGGTCAAACAATCTGCCAAGTACAGAGACTATGTTATGGACCCTTGACAGTTTGTCGTTGTGCAGTTTTGCTTAGTGCAGCTACAGAGAGGGTTGAGGTGTGATGTACAAATAACAAAAAAAAACAAAGAGAGCTAAGAGTTTTATTTTTAAGAGATGTCTTAGTGAACCTTAAGAAAAGTTGTTGTTAAGTATTGGTTACTCCAGAAGTTATAGTAGGAGTTAAAGCAACTTGTAGCAGCTGATCCATATTTCATGTCTCAGTCTAGAAAAGGGGGAT